>NC_045978.1:16225792-16497117 GCF_010909765.2 Amblyraja radiata | reverse complement strand
GGGACAGATGGTGGAGGGCTTTGTAGGTGAGGATCAGGATTTTGTAGTTGATCCGGTGGGAGATGGGAAGCCAGTGAAGTTGTTTGAGGACTGGAGTGATGTGATGCCAGGATTTGGTGTGGGTGATGAGTCGGGCGGCTGCGTTCTGGACCACTTGGAGTCGGTTGATGTAGGTGGAGCTGATGCCAAGGAGAAGTGAGTTGCAGTAGTCCAGTCGGGAGGAGATGAAGGCATGGATGAGTCTTTCAGCAGCGGGAGGTGTGAGAGAGGGTCTGAGTTTGGCGATGTTGCGGAGATGAAAGAAGGAGGTTTTAATGACATGGCGGATGTGAGGCTCAAGGGAGAGGGTGGAATCAAAGATCACGCCAAGGTTGCGGGCCTGGGGAGATGGGGAGACAGTGGTGCCGTCGATGGTGAGAGTGGGGTTATTGATTTTGCTGAGTGTGGTTTTGGAGCCTATGAGGAGGAATTCTGTCTTATCGCTGTTGAGTTTGAGGAAATTATGTTGCATCCAGGTTTTTATAGCTGACAAACAGGAGTTGATATGGGAGAGGGGGGGGTTGTGGGGGGATTTGGTGCCGAGGTAGATCTGGGTGTCGTCAGCGTAACAGTGGAAGTCCAGGTTGAAGTGGCGGAGTATCTGACCAAGGGGGAGGATGTAGATGATGAAGAGGAGGGGGCCGAGTACGGAGCCTTGGGGAACGCCTTGAGTGGCTGTGGCTGTAGCAGAGGTGTGGTTGTGGAGAGAGATGAAGTGGGATCTGTTGGAAAGGTAGGAACTGAGCCAGCTGAGTGCAGAGCCTTCAATGCCGAGGTCTTTGAGTCTGGTGAGCAGGATGTTATCGTTCACTGTATCGAAGGCTGCGCTCAGGTCGAGGAGGATGAGGATGTTGAGGGAACCAGTGTCAGCAGAGGTAAGGAGGTCGTTGAGGACTTTGAGGAGAGCAGTTTCTGTGCTATGGAGGGGGCGAAAGCCAGATTGGAGGGGTTCAAGTAGGTTATACGCAAGGAGGTGGGAATGAAGTTGCGACGCAACGATACGCTCCAGGGTTTTTGAAAGAAAGGGGAGGTTTGAGATTGGGCGGTAGTTAATGAGAGAGGAGGGATCAAGACCAGGTTTTTTTAAGATTGGTGTAACAGCAGCAGTTTTGAAAGCGGAGGGGACAATTCCTTGGGACAATGAGGAGTTGAAGAGATTAGTGAGGTAGGGGCAGAGAACGGGGAGGCAGGACTTCAGCAGGGGAGTGGGGAGAGGGTCGAGGGAGCAGGTAGTGGGTTTGGAAGAGCTGATGAGTTTGGAGATTTCAATAGGGGTGACCAGGTCAAACTGGGAGAGGAAGCAGTGTGGAGGAGGGGTAAGGAGATCAGTGGAGATGTTGAAAGGAGGGGCCTTGGTAGGTGGTGGAGTAGATGCTGGGGAGTCGGGTACAGGGGATAAAGATTGATAGATGGTGCTGATTTTATCAGCGATAAAGTGGAGGAATGAGTTGCAGAGATCCGGAGTAGAGGTAGGGAGAGTGTTGGCTCGAGGCTTGAGGAGGTTGCCCACTGTGGAGAAGAGGGTTCTGTGGTTTAGGCAGGGATCGGTGAATATGGAGGAGAGGTAGGCAGATTTTGCAGCAATGAGGGCATCTTTGTAGTCAGTGAGGTGGAGTTTGTAAGCTTCAAGGTGGACTGTGAGAGATGATTCTCCTCATCTCAGTGGCCCATTTGTTCAAGATCCTGTTAGATAAATAACGCACATTATTGTCCACTATACCACCAATATTATTGTCATCCTCAAACTTACTATCTATCCCACCTACACTCACATCCAGATGATTAACATTCACATCCAAACAACCCAGCACTGGTCCCTGTGACACACAACTCATTACAGGCCTCCTGTCCAAAAAACAACCCTCTACACCAATCTCTGTCTCCTACCTTTAATCTAATTAGCTAACTTCGGAACCTTTGTGATCTAACCTTCCAGTCCAACTTGAATAAAAAACTTCAATTATTATACAATAGTGGACAAAAACTGTGATGTGTGAAATGTTCACTTCCAGCCAAAATGAAGCAGACACATAGAATGTCAATATTGCCAGGACAACCACGGCTTTGTTAGTCATGTCCTTCCCCGACGTTGCAGTTGTGGCTGCAGCAGGTGCTAATTTTCAGTGAGAATAACCTAACTGAAGCACATATATCTTTCCCAATGAAAGACTTGCTTGCTGAACATCTATCTCCTGCTGAGTTATCCTCTCCCACTCCTCCCCCCCCCCCCCCCCCCCCCCCCCCCCACTCCTCTCTTGGCTATCATCTCCCCCTCCTTCTTCTTCTCTTGGACTGGTCATCATACCATCTGCTCATTCTTTGAGTAGTGCATGTTTGATGACAATTTGTTTGCATAGAAACCTAACAGTCAGTGAAAATGGTTTCAGCACATGCAATCTAGTAGACTGACATAGAAACATAGAAAATAGGTGCAGGAGTAGGCCATTCGACCCTTCAAGCCAGGACCGCCGATCAATATGATCATGGTTGATCATCCAAAATCAGTACCCCATTCCTGCTTTCTCCCCATATTTCTTGATTTCATCAGCCATAAGAGCAAGATCTAACTCTCTCTCGAATACATCCAGTGAACTGGCCTCAACTGCATTCGGTGGCAGAGAATTCCACATATTCACAACTCTCTGGGTGAAAAAGTTTTTCCTCATCTCAGTCCTAAATGGCCTATCCCTTATACTTAAACTGTGACCACTGGTTCTGGACTCCCCCAACATTGGGAACATTTTTCCTGCATCTAGCCTGTCCAATCCCCTAAGAACTTTCTGTTTCTATACTTTTGTATGTTGAAACAAGTTTCAAATACACTAACTGCTTTTAACACAGTGATAGTCATAAAAGATATACCAGCATTTAGAGGGGTGGACTGCCAGCTTGCAATGACAAGCGGTGTGAAGACTGGAACATTGAACCACAAAAGACTAGGGTCAGACCAGTCTATGCTATCAAACCAGTCAAACCAAGAGCAATGTTACTACTCACTGTGTTCACTGTGCAAATAACACTTACCAATGTGACAACTAACAAATTGCCGACATTAAATATCCAGGTGTTTGACAACCAAGTCTCCCACTAAACTCAGTGAGAAACATGTATGTTCTTCAATGAGGTTGTTCTCACTGAAAACTGGCATCTGTAATGTTACAGCAGGGCAAGGGGGACAAAGTCCTGGCAACTGTGGCATTCTATGCGCCTGATCCATTTAAGCTGAAAGTGAATATTTCACACATCACAATTTCTGTCTACTGTTGTACAAGTAATATCATTGGATATCTGTTGCATCCATCAAGGTAACCATTGTGTAACTCTATGGGCACTTGCAGTGTCCCAACAAACAGGGTGGCACAGATGGTAGTGCTGCTGCCTCACAACATTAGAGACCCAGATTCAATCCAGACCTCGGGTGCTGTCTGTGTGGTGCGTCCGGGTGCTCCAGTTCCCTTGCACATCCCAAAGACTTGTGGATTTGTAGGTTAATTGGCCTCTGTGAATTGCCCCCAGTGTGTAGGGAGTGGATGCAAAAGTAGGATAACATAGAGATTGGCTTCATGGAAGGAAGCAGAGGGTGGTTGTGGATGTCACAGTCTGCCCTCTCCTCATTCTCATCCACTTCACCTCCCAGTACTTTTCCACCGGTCCCTCCTTCTCCTCACCTGCCTGCCTGCCACTCCCCTCTCATCAGCCCAACTCTCCTCACCTGTTGCACTCAGTTGCCTCTGATCACCAATTAACCCGGTATATAGACTCTCCTCACCGGTCACACAGTGCCAGATTGTTCTCAGCTTTCATGCAAGACTCTCCAGCGATTTCCCGACTACGTCTCCTGCTTGCCCCTCTTCGGAACCCTCGCTCAATCCTGAGCCTCTGTGTGAGTACGGTGTACCCATTCCTGTGTTACTACTCTGTGTTACAGTATCGTAATAAAGTTCATTACCAACTATACCTGCCTGATTCTGTGCTGCTATTGGGTCCAAGCTATACCCGTTACAGTACAATCTGGCCAACAATGGACTCAGCGCACACAACGTCTCCGTCATACCGCTTTGAGAGGATTGAGCACACGCTCCTGCAGCACGAAGCTATGCTCACTGCCTCCAACTCCGAGGTTCGACAGGCTGTGTCAAACCAAGAGCAAGCATTGGTTGCACTAGCCACCCAGGTCCAACAGCTGACGACCACCCTCGCCCAGGCTACACCACATGCTTCGCCTCCGGCTCTGACAGCACCAGCTCCCGGTCCGCCAGGACCATCACCTGAACCCCGGGTGGGAACCCCGGAGCGCTACGCTGGAGACCCGGAGGGCTGCAACCCATTCATCACGAACTGTTCCATTCTCTTCGCCCTACACCTTCACCCAGGAAGCGGCGAGAGTGGCGTTTACCATTAATCACCTGACTGGCAGAGCTCGGCTGTGGGGAACGGCCGAATGGGAGCGACGCACGCCGGCTTGCTCCTCTTTCCAGGCCTTCGCCGCGGAGCTTCGCAAGGTGTTCGGTGAGGTTTCGATGGGCCCGGACGCTGCGGGAGGTCTGCTGAGGTTGAGCCAGGGGAACCAGAGCGTCGCTGACTTCGCCATCGACTTTCGCACCAGGGCCCGTCAGAGTGATTGGAACGCCCCGGCCCAGTGTGACGCTTTCTTGCTGGGCTTGAATGACTATGTCAAGGATGAGTTGGTGTCCCACGACCTTCCTTCTTCTCTGGATGGGCTTATCGAGCTTACGACCCGTCTGGACCGACGCATCCTGGCGAGACGTCGGGAGAGGCGACAGGGTCATTACATCTCCAAGTGTCCAGTAAAAGGCCAGACTCACCAGTAGCGGAGGAATTACTGGTGAGTCGAACCTCTGAACTTTCCTCTGCCCAACGTCCTCTTTGTCATGCCCGTCTGCTGTTGTCTGATGGTTCTCACACCCTCGCCACCTTCATAGACTCTGGTTGTGACATTAATCTTATGGACAAGGAACTAGCCCGCCAGCTTGGCATCAGTTGTGTTCCCCTGCCTGAACCTGTTCCCGCCAACGCCCTCGACGGCCATCTCCTGGGGACTGTTTCTCACCAGACGGTCCCAGTGCGCATGCTCCTGTCTGGTAATCACGATGAGACCATCCAGTTCCATATCCTGCAGTCTCCCCGTCTTCCCCTCATCCTGGGTTACCCCTGGCTTCGGCGACACAACCCCAACATCGACTGGAGGACGGGGGTCATCTTGGGTTGGAGCCCTTCCTGCCACCAAGTGTGCCTGAAGCAAGCCTCAGCTCCTCAACCGGCCACCTGCTCCAGTTCTGCTCCAGATCTGACGGGGGTCCCAGCCGAGTACCATGACTTTGGGGAGGTTTTTAGCAAGTCTAGGGCCATCTCCCTTCCTCCTCATCGACCCTATGACTGCGCCATAGACCTCCTGCCTGGTTCCGCTCCTCCTAGGGGTCGCCTTTACTCCCTGTCCGCCCCTGAGAGAGGCGCCATGGAGAAATACATAAACGACTCCTTGGCTGCTGGTCTCATCCGTCCCTCCTCGTCTCCTGCTGGGGCTGGGTTCTTCTTCGTGGAGAATAAGGACAAATCTCTGCGTCCCTGCATAGATTACCGGGGGCTCAACGGCATCACGGTGAAGAATCGCTACCCTCTCCCACTCATCTCCTCTGCTTTCGAGCTCCTGGAGGGGGCCACCATCTTTTCGAAGTTGGATCTACGCAACGCCTACCACTCGGTCCGCATCAAAGAGGGAGATGAGTGGAAGACTGCCTTCAACACTCCCACGGGACATTATGAATACCTGGTGATGCCCTTTGGCCTCACCAACGCCCCGGCCGTCTTCCAGGCTTTGGTCAATGACGTTCTCAGAGACATGTTGAACAAGTACGTGTTCGTCTATCTTGATGACATCCTCATCTTTTCACGGACCAAGGAGGAACACGTACACCACGTCCAGGCAGTTCTGCATCGGCTCCTGGAGAACTCGCTCTTCGTTAAAGCTGAGAAGTGCGAGTTTCACTCCCCGTCAGTCTCCTTCCTAGGATACATCATTGGCCAAGGGAACATCAAGATGGTCCCCGCCAAGGTCTCTGCTGTCACCACCTGGCCTGTTTCTGACTCCCGCAAGCAGCTCCAAAGGTTCCTGGGGTTCGCCAATTTTTACCGACGGTTCATCCGTGGCTACAGTACTGTGGCCGCACCCCTCACGGCACTCACCTCCTCCAAGGTTCCGTTCCGGTGGTCTGCCGCGGCCGACGAAGCTTTTCGGACACTCAAGACACGGTTTACATCGGCCCCCATCCTCCAAGTTCCGGACTCAGAGAGACAGTTCGTGGTGGAGGTGGACGCCTCCGACATGGGGGTGGGAGCTGTTCTGTCCCAGCGGGCTGCCGGGGACCTGAAGCTCCATCCATGCGCCTTCTTCTCCCGACGCCTGACCCCTGCTGAGAGGAATTATGACATTGGCAACCGAGAACTGTTGGCGGTTAAGTTGGCGTTGGAGGAATGGCGTCACTGGCTGGAGAGAACCGAGCAGCCTTTCTTGGTTTGGACTGACCACAAGAACCTGGAATACCTCCAGTCAGCCAAGAGGCTCAACTCTCGTCAGGCCCGCTGGTCTCTCTTCCTCACCCGCTTCAACTTCTCCCTCTCCTACCGACCTGGGTCCCGCAACGTGAAGCCCGATGCCCTCTCTCGACAGTTCTTGGCGAAGGAGGAGCCTGCCTCTGGCCCCAACACCATCCTCCCGTCCTCGCACAGGGTTGCCTCCCTCACCTGGGAAGTGGAAGAGAAGGTCAAGGCGGCCTTGGAGAACCAGCCGGGACCCAGCGCATGCCCTCCTGATCGCCTGTTTGTGGTTTCTGCCCTGCGGTCCGACGTCCTTCAGTGGGCCCACAGCTCTCAACTCACCTGTCATCCCGGCATTCAGCGGACCAAGGAGATGGTGCTACGGAGGTTCTGGTGGGCATCGTTGGAGGGGGACACTCGGGAGTTTGTCAACGCCTGTCCCGTTTGCAACCAGCACAAGGTCTCACACCGAGCTCCTGCAGGTCATCTGCTTCCACTGCCTGTACCCCATCGACCATGGTCCCACATCTCCCTGGACATTGTTACCAGCCTGCCCCCATCCAGTGGTCACACCACCATCCTGACCGTGGTCGATACATTTAGCAAGATGGCTCACTTTGTGCCCCTGCCCAAGCTTCCGTCAGCCAAGGAAACTGCCGAGCTCATGTTACTCCACGTCTTCAGGCTCCATGGTCTCCCCGTCGATGTGGTCTCCGACCGGGGACCCCAGTTTGCCTCTGTGTTCTGGAGGGAGTTCTGCACGCTTGTGGGGGCCACCGTGAGTCTGACGTCCGGATTTCACCCCCAGTCCAACGGCCAGACTGAAAAGAAGAATCAGGAGATGGAGACGGCGCTGCGGTGTATGGTCCAAGCATCCCTCCTCCTGGTCCCAGCAGTTGTTGTGGGTGGAGTATGCCCACAACACCCTGACAAGCTCGGCCACTGGGCTCTCCCCTTTCCAGTGTGCCTACGGGTTCCAGCCTCCACTGTTCCCGGCGCTGGAGAAAGAGGTTTCCTGCCTGTCCGTCCAGGCCTTCATTCGTCGCTGCCGCAGGACGTGGACCCAAGCCAGGGCGGCTCTTCTCCGCTCCGTGGACCGTTACGCCACGGCTGCCAATCGTCACCGCACCCAGGCCCCCACCTACCTCGCGGGCCAGAAGGTGTGGCTGTCGACCCGGGACCTTCCCTTGAGGGTGGAGTCCAAGAAGTTGGCACCCAAGTTCATCGGTCCCTTTGAGATCCAGAAGGTCATCAACCCAGCGGCTGTGAGGCTCAAGTTGCCTCGTTCCATGCGGGTCCATCCTACGTTCCACGTGTCCAGAGTAAAGCCAGTCCGGGAGAGCTCCCTGGTCCCCGCAGTCCCTCCTCCTCCACCTCCTCGTCTCATCGACGGAGGCCCCGCCTTTACGGTGTACCGCCTCCTGCGCTCCCGCCGTCGCGGGAGGGGTCTCCAATACCTGGTCGATTGGGAGGGTTACGGTCCAGAGGAGAGGTCCTGGGTTCCTGCTCGACACATCCTGGACGCCTCCCTCATCAGGGAATTTCACCGGCGTCATCCCGACCAGCCGTCCAAGTCCGCCGCTCGTAGAGGGGTCGTCGCCCCTGAGACTCTGTCTCCTCTTCCGTCTGAGGCGCCCGGTGACGACGAGACGTAGCTTTCCTCTGATGCTATGGAGGAGGATGCGGACATGGATGTCTCGGACGAATATTAGCCCTCCTCCGGTCCCCCTCCTCCCACCCAACTCTGCCTGGGATTGGGTTTATTTTCTTTATTGTTTTTTTTTTTTTTTTTGTGACGTCAGGAGCCGTCCCTTGAGGGGGGGGGGGGGGTTCTGTCACAGTCTGCCCTCTCCTCATTCTCATCCACTTCACCTCCCAGTACTTTTCCACCGGTCCCTCCTTCTCCTCACCTGCCTGCCTGCCACTCCCCTCTCATCAGCCCAACTCTCCTCACCTGTTGCACTCAGTTGCCTCTGATCACCAATTAACCCGGTATATAGACTCTCCTCACTATTCACACAGTGCCAGATTGTTCTCAGCATTCATGCAAGACTCTCCAACGATTTCCCGACTACGTCTCCTGCCTGCCCCTCTTCGGAACCCTCGCTCAATCCTGAGCCTCTGTGTGAGTACGGTGTACCCATTCCTGTGTTACTACTCTGTTACAGTATCGTAATAAAGTTCATTACCAACTATACCTGCCTGATTCTGTGCTGCTATTGGGTCCAAGCTATACCCGTTACAGTGGAAGGATGTTTCTCGGACTGGAAGCTTGTGATGAGTAATGTGCCTCAGGGATTGGTGCTGAGACCATGGATATTTGTGGTTTATATCAATGATTTGGATGAGAATGTAGAAGGTATGATTAGTTAGTTTGCAGCTGACACTAAAGTGGGTTATATCGTAGATAGTGAAGATACTCTAAACTAAACTAAAGACCACTCCAGACCTACATTGACCAAATACTACAAAATTATGTCTGAAATGGAAAAAGTATATGTTCATATTATATTAAGTTGAGCTCTGGACCCTGGTTAATTTGTTGAAAAGGTATATTTTACAAACACTGCTCAGGATTAGTCAGTGTCTTTTGAGTTCCTCGCTACTTTGTTTTATTTACTCAAGATTCCAGCATTGGCAGTCCTTTGCACCCACTTGATTGGCTTTCCATTCACCATCCAAAATATAAGATATTATGATTTGGGAACATAATTGCCCTTCATTGTTGGGGTATTTAATCCCTAAAATCCCTCCCAAAAAACAGTGGGATAACATTTATTCAAAGGGTTTCTACAGCTATATTAATAGCAAAGGATAACGAGGGATAAAATTGGTCCATTGGAGAAACAGAGTGGGCAGCTATCTGCAGAGCCAAAAGAGATGGGGGAGATATTGAACAATTTCTTTTCTTCGGTATTCACCAAGGAGAAGGACATTGAATTATGTGAGGTAAGGGAAACGAGTAGAGTAGTTATGGATACTATGAGTTTCAAAGTAAAAAAAGTACTGACACTTTTGAAAAATATAAAAGTGGATAAGTCTCCAGGTCCTGACAGGATATTCCCTAGGACATTGAGGGAAGTTAGTGTAGAAATAGCCGGGGCTATGACAGAAATATTTCAAATGTCATTAGAAACGGGAATAGTCCCCGAGGATTGGCGTACTGCGCATATTGTTCCATTGTTTAAAAAGGGTTCTAAGAGTAAACCTAGCAATTATAGACCTGTTAGTTTGACTTCAGTGGTGGGCAAATTAATGGAAAAGATACTTAGAGATAATATATATAAGCATCTGGATAAACAGGGTCTGATTAGGAACAGTCAACATGGATTTGTGCCTGGAAGGTCATGTTTGACTAATCTTCTTGAATTTTTTGAAGAGGTTATTAGGGAAATTGATGAGGGTAAAGCAGTGGATGTTGTCTATATGGACTTTAGTAAGGCCTTTGACAAGGTTCCTCATGGAAGGTTGGTTAAGAAGGTTAAACTGTTGGGTATAAATGCAGGAATAGCAAGATGGATTCAGCAGTGGCTGAATGGGAGAAGCCAGAGGGTAATGGTGGATGGCTGTTTGTCGGGTTGGAGGCAGGTGACTAGTGGGGTGCCTCAGGGATCTGTGTTGGGTCCTTTGTTGTTTGTCATGTACATCAATGATCTGGATGAAGGGGTGGTAAATTGGATTAGTAAGTATGCAGATGATACCAAGATAGGGGGTGTTGTGGATAATGAAGAGGATTTCCAAAGTCTACAGAGTGATTTAGGCCATTTGGAAAAATGGGCTGAAAGATGGCAGATGGAGTTTAATGCTGATAAATGTGAGGTGTTACACCTTGGCAGGACAAATCAAAATAGGTCGTACATGATAAATGGTAGGGAATTGAAGAATACAGTTGAACAGAGGGATCTGGGAATAACCGTGCATAGTTCCTTGAAGGTGGAATCTCGTATAGATAGGGTGGTAAAGAAAGCTTTTGGTATGCTAGCCTTTATAAATCAAAGCATTGAGTATAGAAGCTGGGATGTAATGTTAAAATTGTACAAGGCATTGGTGAGACCAAATCTGGAGTATGGTGTACAATTTTGGTCGCCCAATTATAGGAAGGATGTCAACAAAATAGAGAGAGTACAGAGGAGATTTACTAGAATGTTGCCTGGGTTTCAACAACTAAGTTACAGAGATAGGTTGAATAAGTTATGTCTTTATTCTCTGGAGTGCAGAAGGTTAAGGGGGGACTTGATAGAGGTCTTTAAAATGATGAGAGGGATAGACAGAGTTGATGTGGACAAGCTTTTCCCTTTGAGAATAGGGAAGATTCAAACAAGAGGACATGACTTCAGAATTAAGGGACAGAAGTTTAGGGGTAACATGAGGGGGAACTTCTTTACTCAGAGAGTGGTAGCGGTGTGGAATGAGCTTCCAGTGGAAGTGGTGGCGGCAGGTTCGTTGGTATCATTTAAGAATAAATTGGATAGGCATATGGATGAGAAGGGAATGGAGGGTTATGGTAGGAGTGCAGGCAGGTGGGACTAAGGGAAAAAAATTGTTCGGCACGGACTTGTAGGGCCGAGATGGCCTGTTTCCGTGCTGTAATTGTTATATGGTTATATGGTTATATTTACCAGATGAACCACGCTGATTCCAGAAAATAGTTTATCATAAGCTTCTCAAGGGCAATTAGAGATAAGCAAAGGAAGCCTTGCCAGCAACACGCACATCTTGTAAATTGCATTAAAAAAAACATTCACACAAACTCTGCCATAAGCAATTGATTTTCCTTTACTCATAAGTTCTAAGCTGAAGAACGTACATTCCTCAATATTTCCCTCAAGCTATAATTTTTTTCAGGTACAATAAAAAAAAAAAGCAGTCTTGGTTTCACCTAATTATGATCATCCTATGTACCTCATCCACTCTTTTAATTTTCTCCATCTTGTTGATGTCCTGCATAATGAACCTTGATGCTTTTGCAGTTGATTAAAAAAAATTGTTAACTTCTTTAATTAAATAATTATAGGTTGTCTCAATTCATTTCCAAACAGATAAAGAAACTGTACAGAATTTGGGTAATTTTGAGAGTGGACAGGGTGATCTGTTATGAAAATGGAAATTTTTCGTAACCTTGCCATAGGGAATTCTCTTCAAAAGTTGAAAATTAAGTGGGTTACTGAAGTAATGTAGTGGGAGGAACACTTCTATGAGTAGCTAACACATTCTCTTTATCTCTTTGGAATAGAGAATTGTAAACATTCCTGTCTATTCTTTCTGATTGAATGTCCGAGTACATGTTCTAAAACCATGCAAAATATAGACAATAACAGGTTGGCATTGATCTGTTGATTGTACAAAACCTTGAGAGGAATAGATTGGGTAGATGCACATAGTCTCCTGCTCAGAGTAGGGGAATTGAGGACCAGAGGACATAGGTTCAAAGTGAAGAGGAAAAGGTTTAATAGGAATCGGAGGGGTACCTTTTTCACACAAAGGGTGGTGGGTGTATGGAACAAGATGACAGATGAGGCTGAGACTATCCCAACATTTAAGAATGTAGACATTACATGATTAGGACAGGTTTGGAGGGATATAGACCAAGCGCAGGCAAGTGGGACTAGTGTAGCTGGGACATGTTGGCTGATGTGGGCAAGTTGGGCAGAAGGGCCTGTTTCCAAACTGTATCACTCTATGAATCTGTGACTATGGAAAATAAACATTTTGGCTTTTTTATACATCACATTTTAAGTGATCAGAGATTTATAAACATATTTCATAGGCACATTAATATTCAGGGTATGGAGGGATATGGATCACATACAGGCAGAAAGATTAGTTTAATTTGACATTGTCTTCTGCATGGACATCATGGGCTGAAAAGCCTGTTTATGTTTTGCGTTCTATAAATTCCATAAGTCACTTTCATGCCATGCCTCAATTTTTTGTGTAACGATTTGAAAATTCCAAAAGGGCAAAGGTTCGTAACCCAAATAGTCATAACATGGGGGTCCCCTGCATTAGATTTCCCGGCTTTCTGCGTTATAAGCAAATTTTGCTATGACACATTCACTCCCTCAACTTCCATCATTAATATAAATTGTAATTAGTTGAGGTTTCAACATCTAATTGCAGTATGTCAATCTCATAATTGGTATTGATTTCTTAGTATCACATGTACTGAGATACAGTGATAATCATTGTTTGCGTGCTATCTAGTCAAATCGTGCAATCAACCATATGCAAGTGCAAGAGTTAATGAAAAGAGGAAAATAATTAGAAAGCAGAATATAACATTTTCATGTCACAGCCGCAGAGGAAATGCAGATAAAGAGATAAAGTGCAAGGACTGCATTGAGGTGGCAATGGGAGATCGGAACTATATCCTTAGCTTATGTGAGGTAAATTCACTAGTCTGATCGCAATGAGGAAGAAGCTGTCCCTGAACCTGTTGGTACATATCTTTAAGCTTTTGTATCTCCTGCACAAGGGAGAAGAGGAAAAGACCAGAATGTAAATGATCCTTCATTATGTTAGCTACTGTTCCAAGGCAGCCTGTAGTATAGATAGAGCTGATGGAGGAAGGAGGGGGAGGATGGGGAAGGCTGGCTTGTGTGTTGAACTGGGCTACACCATAACTCTTTGCAATGTCTTGCTGTATTGGGCAGAGCTTTTATTATTATTCACAAAAGGACACAAAGCACTTGAGCAAGTCAACAGGTCAGGTTGCATCTCTGGAAAACATGGCTATGTAATGTTTCAGGTCGAGATCCTTCTTCAGACCCATCCTTGTTTGTTGATCAGTTCTCCATGCATGCTAATATAACATGCTCAATTACATGGGCTTTGACTTTGTGCAGTAACTTTTTATATGGCACCTTATAAAATGCCTTTTGGGAATCCAAATACGCTACATTTGCAGATTCCCCTTTGTTGCCCTGATCAAACCTGAACACATTTGTGAGATGTGGTGCGATATAGTGGCGCAGCAGTAGAGTTGCTGCCTTGTATCGCCAGATACCCGGGTTTGATCCTAACTACGGGTACTGTCTGTATGTAGTTTGTACGTTCTCCCCGTGACTGTGTGGGTTTTCTCTGGGTGCTCTGGTTTCCTCCCACACTTCAAAGACATACAGGTTTGTAGGTTAATTGGCTTTGGTAAAAAAAATGTGCGTTGTAAATTGTTCATAATGTGTAGGGTACAGGATCGCTGGTTGGCACAGATTCCGTGGGCCGAAGGGCCTGTTTCCACGTTGTATCTCTAAAACTAAAATGTACTTTGCCATTGTTAAGCTCTAACGCCTTATCACATGTTTGGTCCCTGATACCATCATAAACACAGAAACGTGTTATGTTTTCCAGCACTAGCATATCGCAGCTTATTAAACAATGATCCACAAAATAAATGACAGTCGAATATATTAGACTACTGAAGGCAGTGTTTATATTTAGTAGCTTCTCCTGTCCTGAAGTTTGCCATGATAACATTTTATATGTAACATAACTGCCAAACTGCATCCCTTGCATTGAGTTAACAGTATTAGTCTGCAGATGAAGTACTTGCTATTGAGGTTTCTGTGTTCTCCATTTATCCACAGTGCTTGTAATTATGTGGAAGATGGGGTTATTATGTATTATACTTATTTGTTGCAGGCCTTTTTTGGTCACTTCTAAATTAATTAAACAAAATAAATTAGATCTATGTGGAAATTTATGTTATTATTTGATACCCACAGAGACTTGAGTTGATGGAGAATTGTGAATAAATTGTTTTTCTAATTGTTTCTTTGCTCTCAGTAGGCATAAAGTAATTCTGCACATTTGAAGCAGAAGTGTGGTGATTAGTCAATTTGTTCCCCCTTCTCGGTGCTGTAAGAGAGTGGGTTCCTTATGGACTCCAATCTGATGAAATAGGATTTTTATTGTTTACCATCTGAGAATTTTACAGGACGTGGATGTGGATAAATAGTTTAGCAAACTGGCAGTTTATTGGTTGGAGAATTATAGGCGAGAACTGCTACATATTTAATTCACGCCTGTCACTTTGCAAATTACAGAGTTACTTTCTCTCTACCCAGCCTTGTTTACATGTGCAGCCATTTTATGGTCCTTTATATTTTTCTTAAGATGGCTGAACCTTTATCTTTTCTTTTATCTGTTCTTTCATCATAGCAATGAAAATGAACAGAAAATAAGAGACAAAACATTTTGAAATGTGTTTATTAGCCAGTCACCTCTTTTGTTTTTAACATTTGTGAAAGTATTGGATTTGAGATATTTGGGATGGATTTCTCCACCTATTAAAGCCAACCTGCTGTTATAATGAAAACTCAGGTGCTGAGCCAGCTTGCCGCCCAGTTTTACAACTCGACATCTAAATAGTTGGTTCAGTTTAATATTTCTTGAAAGAAACTTCAAGCAAAAAAAATCAAGAATTCAACTGAGAATTCAGGCAAAATGATGCTCAAAATCCAATATATAATGTTGTTCAATGTTCCGCAGACAGCTAACATCTTACTTACAACCTCCCAATGGATTATTAAAACTATGACTGTAGCTCTATGGGAAGATTTGGGCAATTAAAAGGTCTGTCCTTCAAATTACCTCATACTTCAGACATGCTAGAGATTAAAATAAGCTTCAATATATAATGTGTCTTTATTATTATATTATTCAATTTAATATTACAGAAATTAGAGCAAAATGTTCTATTTTGGATCTACTCTAATGTCTATGATTTTTAATACACCCATGTCTCATATTTACAAAGCTACATTATTTTCCTCCCTGAGCTGTGGGAACTGGTAATAATCTGCTGTACTTAATAAACCAGCTAACAGGATGTCAATAAAATTAAAATTAAAATCCTTTGGCAAACTTCACATTGCCTTTCACATGTAATGGTTTCACTACATTGAAGTGTGATAGCTCAGCATCTCTAAGCAAGTGCCTCCAATCAGTGGCGGACTGGGTCTAAAAATATTGGTTGCCAGGAGACAAAGGGGGCCCACTTCATCAGGGGCCCACTTGATATAGGGGGTCCACTTCATCAGCAGCCCACTTGCCATCGGGCAAGCTGACACCCTGGCCAGTCCGCCACTGCCTCCAATTAATTTTAGTAAACTGGGTGAAATTAAATGGATATAATCTTTGCTTCATAACGAAAACCACATCAAATGTGCAACGTTGATAATTAGAGGGATGGGCGATTGCTTTTAAGGATGCTGACATCGTATAGGGCATATAATGTTGCATTTATTTTACATCCATTTTACCTCTCCTACCTAAGATGGTGATCCCCACAACTTCTATCAATGGAATATGTTAAGAAAGACATTTGCAATTCAAAACTGCAACCCAGAAATAAAGTTGTGTAGTATTACATGAAGGCTCAGCATGGCAAGATCACAAACCTCTGCAGAACCAACCGTGTGTGGACGGGGCGTCGAAGGACGAGAAGCCAAAGCGAAGAAGTGGAAGCCAAGATACCGAACGGAAATGACGTCGAAAAGCCAAATAACCGAATGGACACGATGCCGAAAAGCCAAATAACCGAACGGACGCGACACTGAAAAGCCAAAAGCCAAAAGCCATCTTTTTAATGACATATGTGCCCACTTTCTGGCATTGAAAATTAACTATCATAGATAATTATCTTCACCAAATCTCCCCATGTTTACAATGGGCAGTGAACTACCATTCGCTGTGCAAGAATCTGAAATGAGGATTTAATAAATAATTGCAAACCAGACTTTCTGTTTTTGAGTTGAAAGATTATATTATTATGATTTTATAGCAGCCAATATAACCTTCAGTACTCTTACATTCAA
Source organism: Amblyraja radiata (assembly GCF_010909765.2). Taxonomy (NCBI): domain Eukaryota; kingdom Metazoa; phylum Chordata; class Chondrichthyes; order Rajiformes; family Rajidae; genus Amblyraja; species Amblyraja radiata. The sequence goes on along the minus strand of NC_045978.1, from coordinate 16,480,708 downwards.
AGTTATAAGCTTCATCCTGAATACTCTAATGATCCCGGTGATCAGATTCAGATTCAACTTTACTTGTCATTGTCAGTGTACAGTATAGAGACAACGAAATGCAGTTAGCATCTCCCTGGAAGAGCGACATAGAATATGATTTCAATAAATAAATCTATTTACATCAGTCCTGTGATGTGTATCTTCTGGTGGCTGACCAATCACACCTCCTGACTATAGTCGCTATCTCTATGGTCAAACTGCCAGCTTTTTTCTGGTTAGTGGCAGGCACTGCTTCCTCAGTGACTTCTAAGCTGAGAGCCTGTTCTTTTGAAGCCCAAATCCTGCTGGCTGTTATCAGCTGTTTGAACAGATTTTGCTTTCATTCTCATCTCTTACTTACACGACCTTGCAGCAAAGTTCTCACACACCCTTTGCCACAAGATGTAAATCTTGCTTATCAAGTCTCCAGACCACCTTGCCTTGAGTATTCAGTAATTCAGCTCAAACCCGTGTTATCTTGTTTAGCCTTACATTAATCTTAGTACAATTTAAACAGAGGATAGACTTGCATTGACCTACACTTCCTGTTTTTAAACAGGTCAGTCGACACTGCATTTTTGGGCATGCAATTAATTTTGCTTCTTTGCTTCTGACTGCACCATATTTATCCTGTTGGCTTGGGTCTGGCAGCATTCAGGAAATTCAGGCTGATAATCAAAATTTACAGTAAAAATGTTGTGTTGTCGAAAGGCCTGAGTTTATCGGCACGGTACGGTAGAACTGCAGTAGAGTTGCTGCCTTATGGAGCCAGAGCCCCTGGTTCGATCATGACTACGGGTGCGTGGCTGTACAGAGTTGTACGTTCTTCCTTTGACCTGCGTGGATTTTCTCCGAGATCTCCGGTTTCTTCCCACACTCCAAAGACATACAGTTTTGCAGGTCAATTTGCTTCGTATAATTGTAAATTGTCGCTAGTGTGGTCAGATAACGTTAGTGTGCGGGGATCGCTGGTCGGTGCAGACCCGATGGGCTGAAGGGCCTGTTTCCATGTTGTATTTCTAGACAAAACTAACATTATCAGCATTCTGAAAGATTGGTTGACTCCATTGAGGTTTCTGTTTCACATTTTCAATAGCTGTTCTGGACAGATCCCGACTTGGTAACCCATAACTGCAACTTCTGTGTTAACCTGCAGACCTTACTGATGACCAGGCTGCCCAGGGCTTCAGAGAAGGAAATTGTTAAATTCCAACACCATTTTGTTTGTGTTTCCATGAATGTCTCCTCTAGCTCACAGCCTCTTAGATCCCCTCAGTTCCCTACAACATAAATGATTAACTATGATAATTTTTTTCTGTGGAAGCTGACTTTACGGTACATTCTACCAGCATTTTAATGTTGATTTAGATAAATATATCCTTACAGATTTAATACATTTTAATTGTTTCTGGAGATTTTATAGATTAGAAAATCAAATATAAAACTCGTAATTTTTACCTTCCTAATTCTCATTATTTTGTGTCTTAAATAAATCTTAATTTCAGTCTCTGAGCCTGATTCATCTTTAATTTCACCCACTTTAACTTACATTTCTTTTTTTTAAATTGCACTTATCATTTTTAAATTGCTTTGTTCACTCGGACCCCAGGTGCCTGGTTTCCCTTCCTGCAATATTATCAGCTTGCTCTTTCAGCAAATTGGCACACACAATTGAAAAGTTAAACATGCATTGGCAAATGTAAATAATTCCCAGTGTTATAATGACTCTATATATTTCATTTTAGTTCAGTGCCCATTATGAGATCGAGAGTTCATTGCTAGCTGTGTAGTTTTTACTGGCACAATGACCGCAATGCTGCTCAATATCAGAGAGTTGGAATATTCCCATTAAAAGCCCCAGCATTTTAGGTTGGCTAGATTTTGTTGCCAAAATCATGTTCAGTGTAATAGCACCCATGCATCACGAATATGTACATAGCAGCAACTTATGGTCAGAAGAAATCATCTGTGAATTGTTGAGGGATCTGAATGTTTTTCAATGCTCAGCTATTTGTCTCACAAAAATCAAAGCACGTCCACAAACTCATTATACATTTCGAGAATTGAATAAGGGTCTGAAGAAGGGTCTCGATCCCAAACATCACCTATTCCTTCTCTCCAGGGATGCTGCCTGTCCTGCTGACTTAATCCATTTTTTTGTGTCTATGTTCGAGAATTGAATTGTTGCATTAAATTCCAACTGAATACATCACAGATAGTTGTGATTGGTATATAAGAACATAAGAGGATTTTTAACAAGATTTACTTTCCTCCAATGCTAGGCACAATTGAACAATTGAAGCTGTGAAGTTTCAACTGTTAAGAATCTCTTTTCCCTTTATTTTGTACATTTTCTTATTCCCTCACATTCATGAAATCTACTCTTCTTTCCACTCTTTTTTCTGTCTGATTCAAAATTGAATTTACAGTATATATTCTATTTCATTTTCAGATCTTCCTCCTCAACCTCAGTCATAGTCATAGAATCATACAGCATGGATACAGGCCCTTTGGCCCAACTCGCCCACATTTGCCAACATGTCCCATCTTCACATGTCCCACCTGCCTGCGTTTGGTCCATATCCCTCTAAACGTGTCTTATCCATGTCTCCATCTAAATGTTTCTTAAACATTGCAACACTACCTGCCTCAACTACCTCCTCCGGCAGCTCGTTCCATACACCTACCACCGTTTGTGTGAAAAAGTTATCCCTCAGGTTTCTATTAAATCTTTCCCCCTTCACCTTAAACCTATGTCCTCTGGTTTTCAATTCCCCAACTCTGGGCAAGAGACTGTGCATTTACCCAATCTATTACTCTCATGGTTTTGAACACCTCTATAAGATCACCCTTCATCCTCCTGCAGTCCAAGGAATAGAGTCCTAGCCTGCTCAACCTCTCCCTATAGCTAATGCCCTCAAGTCCTGGTAACATCCTCATAATTCTTCTCTGCACTCTTTCCAGCTTGAGGTTAACAAGGAATACTCTTTGCCTCATTCACCAAGGTTGGCAATCAGCATTTGGCCTCACTGTACCATCTATCCAGCAATGAGTTGAAGAGCAAGAAAGAAACCCTAGACAGTAAACTTATTTTGGGATGTGGCTCTCCAGGAATTGTTTGACCAACATACCTTTCCTGCCCTCTAATTTTGCACCAATAGTGTACTCCAGCACACATTTATAGAAGACATCAAATCCAATCTGGCCATTTAAAATCTAAGCGGTCTTAGGGGGAGTAACTTCTTGTAACATTATGTTTTGAGTTCTGTTCAATTTTTGTTTATAATTTCTGGCATTGAACGTTGCTTAATATAAGTACAGGATTTATTTAGATATGGACAAATTATTAGAATAAATTACTGTGTGGGCTAATTTAAACAGACCATTTACATGTATTCACTTAATCAGCCCGTTGGCATCAAAAGACATGGACAAAGAGATAATTAAACATGTCCTCATTAAAATGATAGCTACATTTCTGAGCAAAAAAATCATTCAGGTATTCTCAACTAATAAAACAATTATATTTGTTACTTTGATTGAAAAAATGTACGTTAATGACTCTGAACTTTCACCTCATCTCAAATTCTCATTCTTGATTCCCTACTATGAGAAAAAGACCATGTGTATTTACTCTTATCTATTCACCTCATGATTTCATACACCTTTATAAGATCACTCCTCAATCTCCTGTATGCCAAGGAAATCTTGATATCCATCTTCACTGTCAACTATGCTACCTATTTTAGTGTTATCTGCAAAGTTACAAATCTTGCCTTGTCCATTCGCATCCAAATCATGATGACAAATCACTTGGCCCAGCACTAATCCCTGAGGCACACTGTAGTCCACACGCATCCAGTCCAAAAAATAACTTTCCACAAACATTCTCTGCTACATGCCCTGAAGTTAATTCTGTATTGATTTATCTATCTCTCCTTTAATCACGTGATCTAATCTTCTACTAAATGGACCCTTATCGAAGGCCATGCTGAAGTATATATAGATTATGTCTACAGCCAAGCCCTCTTCAACATTTTTGATATTTCTTCAAACAAAACTCATACAAATTCATGAAACACAACCTCCCATACTTAAACCCATGCTGACCATCCAAAATCAACCCCAATATTTTCAAATGCATGTGTCTCTTATACATCAGAATCATTCCAGTAACTTTCCTTCCTCAAATGTTAGGCATCCTGGTCTAGAGTTTTCACGTTCTTTGCAGCCCTTCTTAAATAGAGGCATAACATTAGCCACCCTCCCGTTTTCCGGCACCTCACCTGTGATATGCGATGTTTCTAAAAATTGCTCCTACAATTTCTTCGCTAGCTTCCCATGGTGATCTTGGACATATTTGATTAGGCCCAGGAGATTTATCTGCCTTCATATATTTTAGGACATTTGGCAGCTCCTCAATTATAATACAGATTATCCTCAAGACATTTCCATTAACTTTCCCAAATTCCCTATTCTTCCTGTCTTTCTCTGTAAAAAAAACCCAGAGTAAATATTCATTGAGGACCTTGCCCATTTCTTGTAGCTGCACAAATAAAAAAACACTGTAATTTCTGAAAGGCCCTATTCACTCTCTACCTTCGCTCTACCCTTATTCAGGAGCGGCATGGTGGCGCAACCGTAGAGTTGCTGCCTTACAGCATCAGAGACCCTCTTAGACCCTGACTACGGGTGCTGTCTGTAATGAGTGTATGTTTGTATGGGGTTTTTCCGGGTGCACCGGTTTCCCCCCACACTCCAAGACATACAGGTTTGTGAGTTAATTGGCTTTGGTAAAAATTGAACATTTTCCCTATTGTGTAGGATAGTGTTAGTGTATGGGGATCGCTGGTCGGTGTGGACTTGGTAGGCCGAAAGGCATGTTTCCTTGCTGTATCTCGAAACTAAACTAAACAGTATACTTATAAAATGTCTTTGGATTCTCATTAATCTTAACTGCTACAACTATTGCATGTCCCCTTTTTGCCCTCCTGATCTTCTTCTTAGGCATGCTCCTCAATCCCCTGTACTCCTCCAGGGACAAACTTGATTCCAGCTGCCTATATCTGACCCATTCCTCCTTCTTTGGATCATCAATAAACCAAAACTTGGCTGCTCCTGACCCCATCAAATGTTGTTGCCTTGATCTAAGAATCCATTCTAATTCATTGCAGTTAAGCGTTCTGTGGTTTGGTCCATTTTAAGACAAGTCAGTGATGTGTGTTAGCATTAGCAATGCATTTCTTATGAACTCAAACTGCCAATGTTGTCATCCTACTTGTGCAGACCATTTCCCCCCCTTCAAGGATTTTACTTGGCAAAGGCACAACAGCAATATTTATGCACGTCAACCTGATGCATTTTCCATTGTATATCCTGTGTAAGTTTGACTTGGAAAACCTGGCCCAATTTATGGTTCGGACAAAATATGACTCGCGGGGTGCCGCAAAGCTTGGTGATGGGACCGCAGCTATTTACAATATACATTAATGATTTAGATGAAGGAATTAAAAGTAACATTAGCAAATTTGCAGATGACACAAAGCTGGGTGGCAGTGTGAACTGTGAAGACGATGCTATGAGGATGCAGGGTAACTTAGACAGGTTGGGTGAGTGCGCAGATGCAGTATAATGTGGATAAATGTGAGGTTATCCACTTTGGTGGCAAGAGCAGGAAAGCAGATTATTATCTGAATGGTGTCAGGTTAGGAAAAGGGAAAGTACAATGAGACCTGGGTGTCCTTGTATATCAGTCACTGAAAGTAAGCATGCAAGTACAGCAGGCAGTGAAGAAAGCTAATGGCATGTTCGCCCTCATAATGGGAGGAGTTGAGTTTAGGAGCAAAGAGGTCCTTCTGCAGTTGTACAGGGCTCTGGTGAGACCACACTTGGAGTATTGTGCACAGTTTTGGTCTCCTAATTTGAAAAGAGCATTCTTGCTATTGAAGGAGTGCAGCGTAGGTTCAGGAGGTTAATTCCCGGGCTGACGGGACTGTCATATGATGAAAGAATGAAGTGACTGGGCTTGTATTCACTGGAATTTATGAGAGGGGACCTTATAGAAAGATGTAGAATTTTTAAGGGATTGGACACGCTGGATGCAGGAAACATGTCCCCGATGTTGGGGGAGTGCAGCACCAGGGGCCACAGTTTAAGATTAAGAGGTAGGCCTTTTAGAACTGAGATGAGGAAAAAAAAATTCACACAAAGAGTTGTGAATTTGTGGAATTTTCTGCCTCTGGGCAGTGGAGGCCGATTCACTGGATGCATTCAAAAGAAAATTAGATAAGAACTCTTAGGGCTAGCAGAATAAAGGGATATGGGGAGAAGGCAGGAACGGGGGTACTAATTGTGGATGATCAGCCATGATCACATTGAAGGCGGTGCTGTCTCGAAGGACCGAATAGCCTAATGCTGCACCTATTGTCTATGTATCTATGTACCTGCACTTGCCCTTGAGATCTTCATTTCGCGTTTCTTTTTTTGACCTGTCTCGGCAGTCTAGCACCTCCTCTGGGTTTTACTTCGACTTTCAATCTCTGAAGTCTAATTTCCTCTTTTGCTACCTGCCATCACAGTCTTTATCTGCTGATTACTCTGAAGTCTGCCCTGCAGTGAATTTCACAGATCTGTCGGACATACCATGATTGCCCCTGATCAGTGCAGTCTGCGTGCTTCCATCACATTGTCTTCTGCAGTTTCTCACGGGCACACAGTGTCACTAAGGTGCACAATCGAGTTTGGCATCCTAAAAAAAGTGACTTGAGAAATAACCCTTCCTGATATTGTAGTTATTCTTCTGAATATTTATGAATATTCGGAGCAACCAACATTTAGTTGCTCATATGTGTAGGAAGCAACTGCAGATGCTGGTTTACACAGAAGATGGACACAAAATGCTGGAGTAACTCAGTGGGACAGGCAGCATCTCTGGATAGAGGAATGGTTGACGTTTTGTGTCGAGATCCTTCTTCAGACTGAGAGTCAAGGGAAAGGGAGACATCAAGATATGGAAGGGTAAGGCGTGACAACCAGAGATCGAATGGGATGAAGATCAAGGAAAATGTAGAATAGATCAATGTTAGCTGGGGAAATGTGACTACGAGGCATACAAAGAAAAAAAATTAACCAGGAGGGCTCAGACTAGTCGGAGAACTAGGGTGGGGGGAGGGATGGAGAGAGAGGGGGAAAACAAGGGTTACTTGAAGTTAGAGATGTCAATAGTCACAGTGCTGGGTTGCAAGCTGCCCAAATAAAATATGAGGTGCTTTTCCTCCAATTTGCATTGGGCCTCACTCTGACAGTGGAGGAAGCGCAAGACAGAAAGGTCAGTATGGGAGTGGGAGGGGGAGTTAGCAACCAGGAGATCGTGTAGGCCTAGGCGGACTGAGCGGAGAGTTCAGCAACTAGGTTGACTGACCTCATTAAATTTTTGTATGCCTCGTTGATCTATTGGTGTTTGTCCCAGGTCTTTGTCCCTTGATCTATCCAGGTTCATTGTGGTCTCCACATGCAAGAATGGTCCAAGGGTCACTTTGAGATCATTGCAAGGACTTCATGAGCAAACTGGGGATTGGTGAAAGTTATAGCGGGAGAGCACTTTGTAAGTCATGAACTGTCTGCAAACGACTCCAGCTCTACACATGGGTTTTGTTACAAGAATTATTGAGCTCATCTGTCATTATAGACTCCCTGAGAAAACATGAGTCCCTGTCCTGTTTATCACCTTTATGAACTTTAAAACAAAATAATACTAGATCACTACTTTAGTTTACCCAAGGCATTTCAAATGAAATGCATGCAAATTGAGCAGTTTGGCTGTCGTGTGTTCTCCCATTGTTTAATTGAGATGCGCTTCAAATTGATGTTGCACTCTAAAGGCAAATACAGCACATCCCAATGTTTACACCCTTCTAGGATTTGTTTCGTTGCTTTTTAGTGAATCACAAAGAATTTTAATTTATTTTGTATTTTCTGCATTTTTAAATTACGTTATTTGAAAGCACTTGACATGATGCCAAGAAGCCCGACCACATACAGCAGGACTTCCATGTCAAGTTTCCATTTGTGCCAAACTGCAAATGCAATTCATTAGAACAGTAAAGAGTTCCCTGCTTCATGCAACGTTGAATCTTCTTCTTCTTCTTGCGTATGGCGTGCATAGCCTAAAGTTGGAGTTCTATTTGATCTTATTTGATTGTGCACACCTGGTTGATTGCCTTTGTTGAAACAGGGCGGACCAAGTGAAGGTTGCAATCTCCCACCCCAACACTGAATCATGCAATTTCATGCACACCAGGCTTGCACACCCGGACTGGTCGGAAGCAGCAGCTATTGGTGTGAAGAAGGGTATCGACTCGAAACGTCACCCATTCCTTCTCTCCAGAGATGCTGCCTGTCCCGCTGTGTTACTCCAGCATTTAGTGTCAACATTCCAGCATCTGCAGTTGTTTCCTACACAGCAGCTATTGGATGTCTGTCCAGCCACTTTGAGTATAGGCATTAAACAAGGTTCAGAAATTCAGTAACGGTCTTTTCAGTCTGAAGAAGGGTCTCGACGTGAAACGGCACCCATTCCTTCTCTCCAGAGATGCTGCCTGTCCTGCTGAATTACTCCAGCATTTTGTATCTATCTAAGGTTCTGAACTTAGATGTGAGTGGAAGGTATTAAACTCTCAGCTGTGCTCTTTAATGTGATCTGTAGTTGTTGTGGACTAAGCTGGAGGATGTACGGTAAACCTCGCATCGCAACAAGTTTTCACCTGCATTATTTTGTAAAGATTAACGTTTTGGGGAAAGGATGCACTTACCAGCCTTGTCTCACCTCTTCCTCTCACCTGATGTGCAGAGGATGTTTCTACTAGTGGGAGAGTCTAGGACCAGATGATATGGCCTCAGAATTAAAGGACGTTCATTTAGGAAGGAGATGAGGAAACATTTCTTTAGTCAGAGAGTGATGAATCTGTGAAATTCTTTGCCACAGAAGGCTGTGGAGGCCGTCATTGGATATTTTTAAGGCAGAGATAGATAGATTCTTGATTAGTACAGGTGTCAGAGGTTATGGGAGAAGACAGGAGACTGGGGTTAGGAGGGAGAGATAGATCAGCCATGATTGAATCGTGAAGTAGACTTGATGGGCTGAATGACCTAATTCTACCCCTATTCCTTATGACCTTATGACCTGTCTTCTCTTCTATCTCCTTCCCAATATCCACAAACACAGTTTCCCTGGCAGACCCATGGTCTCTGCCTGCTCTTGCCCCACAGAACTCATCTCCAAATACTTTGATTCCAAGCTACCCCCCCCCCCCCCCCCCCCTTGATCCCCCACATGAATGTATGACCATATGACCTGTTTTCTCTGGCCATCTTCTCTCTGCACTCTTTGATCTGATGAAGGGTGCTGACCCAAAAAAGAAACCATCCCTGCCACTAATGACGCTTGACCTGCTGATATCCTCAAGCATCTGTCCTTTTGCAGTTTCCAGCATTCCTTTGTGTCTCTGTTTTGGGGATTAGCTTGGACAGTATATTTACTTTGTGTCATATAGAGGTTGGATATTCTGCATTTTTACCCTGAATTTAGCGTGTTTAGATTTCAAGAGCAGCTGTTTGCCTCAATGAATGCATCAATGAATGCATTTTCAAAAATAGAAAGATGCTCTCCAATTACCTCCATGAATAAGCTTGAACTCATTCATCATCATGAATGCCATTCAATGCCAACCACAGCTACAGACATGAGCATTCATAGCTCACTGCTGTCAACCCAGTGAAGTCAGCATCTCACCAAGGTCTCTTTGACTACACTCTTCAGAGCCAGCAAAATATGCGGCTCTCCAAAACCTACAAGGTTGTCTGTAGTTTGAATACCATCCTAACTATGAAATAAATGGATGTTGCTCCGTACTTGACAATTTGCAATTTGTTTATGTTTATGTTTAAAGATACGGCGTGGAAACAGGCCATTCGGCCCACCGAGTCCACGCCGACACTATCCAGCACACACTTGGGACAATTTACACGTACACCAAGCCAATTAACCTACATACCTGTACGTCTTTGGAGTCCGTGAGGAAACCGAAGATATCGGAGAAAACCCACGCGGTGGGAGCCGGGTTCGATCCTAACCACGGGTGCTGTTTGCACGAAGTTTGTATGTTCTCCTTATGACCGTGTTGGTTTTTCTCCGATATCTTCAGTTTCCTCCCACACTCCAAACCCTGCAGTGGGTCAAGCACAGCTTTTCAGTATCCTCCAAGGGTAGGTAGAGGAAATAATTAAATGCTGACCTCTCAATAACATCTGCCCAGGAGTCAGTCAACTGCACCACAGAAGGGGGAGGAGTTGTACAGTTTGATAGCCACAAGGAATAAGGATTTCCTGTGGCGTTCTGTGCTGCATCTTGGTGGAACCAGTCTGTTCTTGAAGGTACTTCTCAGGTTGACCAGTGTGTCATAGGAGGGGGGGGGGGGGGGGCTGTATTGTCCAAGATTATACAATGTACTTACTATTAAACATCTTTGAAGAGAGCACCTTGAGATTTCCAGTGGGTGGCTTGGTGGTATGTTACCCACACCATTCCACAATTTCATGTGCATACAAACAGGTAGCAGGTTTGGGGTGTAGGGGATGAATTTGACAGGTGCATCTACCATATAATGGCATGTGACTGCCAATCATCTGCCAACTGACCAGAAATGAAGGCTGATCAGCTTTTATTTTACGTGTAGGAAGAAACTGCAGATGCTGGTGGTTTAGACCGATTTATCAATTTAACTTGATAACTGTTAAAATAGATGCCAGAGTGAGTATAGACTATAAATTAGGAGTCATGGAGCTATACAGCATGGAAACAGGCCCTTTGTCTCAGCCGCCATGCTGATCAAGTTGGCATTAGCAGTCCCAATTACTGCAGTGCTCTGTGGGGGCGCCGTCCAGTTGGGTATGGCTGCCCTGTCCGTCTATTCACTCCTATATTTTTATTTTTAGTATGTTAAAAGTTGTTTGTTTGTAGGTCTAGTCTTTTTATGTGGTGGGTGGGGTGGGGGGGGGAGGGGAAGGGGGAAACTGTATTTCTCAGTCCCTACCTGGTCAGAGAGGCGGCTTTTCTCCGTGCCGCATCTTCGCCCCTCGCGGCATACCATCGGAACTGGAGCGGCGTTTCCTGTCGGGACCGACCAGAACCTCAGCTTCGGCGGTGGCGCAGCGCTGGAGCACCATCACGGAGCGGGCGACGCCTTGCCCGGGTCGCCGTGCTGGAGCTCCGGAATGCTGAGTCCGCCGATTGGAACATCGCGGAGCTGTGGGTCTGCGGAGTGTCCAGCTGCGGGCGTTGGCGCTGACTTTAACACCGCGGAGCCTGGGACCCCTCGCCAAGCGCCAGAGTTGGAGCTCCGACCAGCGCGGCCTGTTGGCTTTGGGAGCTGCAGTCTCCGGTAAGGAAGCAGCCGTTCCAGGTATTTCAAGCCACTGAGAGGGTTCTCCCGACGCCGGACCACCATCATCTGGCGAGAGGGCCTGAAACATCGGGCCGTCATAGTGGCGACTGCGGAGGCCTCAGTAGGCCCGACTATGGGTGAACAAGAGGATAAGGACTGGACTTTGTGCCTTCCACCACAGTGGGAACCATTGTGGGGGAATGTTTTTATGTTTAATGTTAAATTCTTCTTTAATGTTGTGCTGTATTCTTATTAGTGTGCTGCAATGGCAACTCGAATTTCACTACACCAATTGGTGTATGTGACAATAAATGAACCTTTTTTTTCCTATTGCTTCCCAAATGCTGTCTGAAGCTAGGCCATTCAGGTCCTGTGATCCTTGTGATCTCATAACCAACTGCAGCCTTCTCCACTTCAAGGAGTGCTTCTATTAACCTCAGCATCCATAGGCGTCCTCTAACCTCCATGATTACCGCTCGTTCTTTGGCATACAGTATATGTAGTTTACGTATGTAGAACGCCAGAAATTGTTCCCGACTGCAGGCCATTACATTCATCCAAGAGAAGAATTGTATCTCTGCGTGTGAGCACAAATGTTGCTGGCAGAAAAAACTGTTTACAGCACATTGAATGTATTGTAAACCATAATAAAATCAAACCCCACACTGTGCTCGCTGAAGCTCAAGAAACAAAGGTCAACCTTCTGAATTGTCTGATCTATTTGAGCTTATTGATGCTCTGAATGCTTTGTAAATGGATTTTCTTATGTTTCTATTTTCTTCCTATTTTCTAAACATTATTATTTCTGTCTTTATCCATCAGTTTTGTAACCTTACTAAATACATTTAGTTTAACATTCAGTTTTCAGTCAGACAAATCTAAAACCTGTTTCTTTTTCGGATACGCATTTATTGAGTTTTGGAATAATTGACTGCTTCATCATAGCAGTGTTAAGGCCATTTGGCAGTTACTTTTTTGTTTACTTTTATATATTTTTTCAATCCACAGGCTTTTTGTTGCATGTTGTTCTCTGGAGTGAATGAGTTACACCACATTCACCAGCTCCTCATTAGTTGCCCTTTCACCTCCATGTAGGAAATGAGCATTCTGGTGTAAAATACGCAGTAGTTTCTTGAATGACACTAGTTTGTTCTGTTTGAGAATTGAAATCTGCATATTTCACAAATAGTTGCATCTATTGGGTATTACTTGTACTTGTTCTGAATACTTATAGGCAAGAGGCTGGTATCATTGGAGATGTTTCAATATGCTACAGCATCCAACCAGCAATAACCTGTAAAAGTAAAACCAGCAAGTCGTCAACAGAGCGCAGCGGATCATCGGGACAGAGCTACCAGCCTTGGAGGGCATCTACCACACGCGGTGCCTCAGGAAGGCCCTCAGCATCCATAAGGACTCATCACACCCCTGCCACGGTCTGTTTCAACTAATTCCCTCCGGCAGACGTTACAAGGCCTTCTACGCCCGAACCTCCAGACTCAGGAACAGTTTTATTCCAAGAGCTATAGCGGCTCTGAACCGGCCCTAATGAGTGCCCCCCCACCCACCCCCTTTGGACAGTCTCCCTCAGATGGTCACGTCAATCAATTCAGCTTGCTTATTTATGTATTGTATTTATTTACCTTTCTTGTACATCAGTGGAGCTGCACACTAAATCTCGTTGCACTGACGTGCAATGACAATAAAAGATATATTATTATTATTATTATTAAGTATACTAACAGAGGGAAAAACACCCATTAAAAACTTGACAAGGAATGGAGGTGATTTATCATTAGTTTTGCAAACTTATAGTTTGATAATTGCTCTATTATTAAAATATCTGAATATTTTAGAAGCAGAATAACTTTTTCACTATATGTTATAAAGTAAAGGAATGGCTCACACAAATCCCTATTCTGATTAGAGAAATAATTTGTTAACTGGAGTAGGAGAGAAAACAAACCCATTCACTTCATAGGTGCAATCCACGCACTGTGCTTCTGATTGTACAAAACATTTTCATACATGTTTAATAATAAGGTACAGTCAAGGTTCACCAATATACAGATATTCAGTTATCTCATAATGCCCAATCCAAAATGAGAAGGTGTATGATCAATCACCAACATAATTTCCCCAGCATGTTCTTCATGTGCTTTACAAATCCCAACCTTTGTTCAGGGTCTGGTCTTCTCAGGCCAAAGGCATCTCTGTTCAGATGAGACCTGGTTTACCATGGTACACAAAATTGCTGGAGGAACTCAGCGGGTGCAGCAGCATCTATGGAGCGAAGGAAATAGGCGACGTTTCGGGCCGAAACCCTTCTTCAAAGGTTATTATTTACCATGGTGATGGTTCCATGAACAGGCCTGTTATACTCAATTACCACATTCATGTTGGGGCATTTTGGCAACATCTTTGCCGTGCTCTGTTAAGATTATCCCTGTTCCTTGTATTGACTCGAAACAACAAGTGCCCATTATTGTCTCCTAGTGTCATTACTCTATGCACCTACTGGTTTTGGCTATATTCAGAACATACAGTAAGTTGTCATGGAGGTTGCCTCAGAGACAATTCTGAAGCTTTCCGCACTACCATAGAAAGGCTTTTCAATTACTTTTGTTCCAAGATTTCTGTTTGTGTCAATGTATTCAGAAAAAAAGTCTCCGTAATCTCTCACCATTGACACAAAGATCACAATGTCTTTGTAGCCTTTGGGGGATTGACTAAAAGGGCATTCCAGTAAGCTTCTGTTAGTTCAATTGCACAAACCATATCTGGCTTGTTTGATGGTGCAGAGCTTGTCTTTGTCCTACAACATGCGAGTTAACCATGTGTTAGTTGCTGTTATCTGCAGAGTGTCCTGCTTCATAAGGAAAATTGTCTTTCAATTACAGCTTTCCAAGGTCAGCAATGAATTCAACAGTTTCAGCTAATCAGCCTTTCGAGCATTCGATTGTCTCCTTATCTTGGTAGTTTCAGATTTAATTTATTATCTGCTAGATACATCTCCCCTGACATACCCTTTGCTAATCACCATCTCTACCACTTCAGACTTTAAACTTTAGAATTTAGTAATACAGCGCGGAAACAGGTGCTTCGGCCCACCGAGTCCGCACCCACCAGCGATGGCCATACACTAACCTACACACACCAGGGACAGTTTTTACAACTTACTGAAGTCAATTAACCTACAAACATGTACGCCTTTGAAATGTGGGAGAAAACCAGAGCACCCAGAGAAAACCCACGCAGTCACAGGGAGAACAAACAGTACAAACTCCGTTTCAGACAGCACACGTAGTCGGGATCGAACCCAGGTCTCTGGCGCTGTAAAAGGCAGTAATTCTGCCATTATTGTGCTGCCATACTGTGCCCATTTTGTCTCAGCTGGCTTCACTATCAGTTTTGTCTTTCAATTTCCTCAATCTGATGTCAAACCATTTGATCCACCTGGACCCCTTCTTCTGGTCCCTTACCCTCTCCATATCTATTCATTATTAATTGGTCATTTGAAATTTTTTCAGATTTCCAGCATTTGCAATTTTTTTAATTTTCTATAACATTTTGCAACTGAATCTTTGAAAGCATTAATTTAAAATAACAATATCAGATGTGTATATCGTGAGAAAGCTGCCTTGAGCCATCTCAGGCATCAGCCCTGCATGATAGGATCAAGGTATTGAACTCAAGCCAGAGTGAAAAGTGCTTTGTGAAATCCTGCTGCTGCCGCTTTGAAATGGAAGACCTAAGTCAGCAGTGTTCAGCTGGATCCTTGGAAGCTGTCCTATCAGTTGGGTTCACAAATGATGGAATGCATTAATTCATGAAGACGCGGTCAGTAAATCCCTTGCCCTGCTGACAGAGCCTTGCTCAGTTCAGTCAGACTGTTCACAGCTGACTTCCCCTGGTATTGCTAGGATGCATGTTAACAGAAGATAACAGTAATGGCTTGGAATCTGTTGAATAAATTTAAGAGATTAGAGTGCCCAATCAAGCTGCTCCCAGACTTTGAACTGCTGCTTATGGAGTTAGTGTACTCTAGTTATACCCAAGAAAGATTACCTACAGCAGTCCAAATTGGTCAAAGAGTTCTTCGTTCTGTGAAGAAGGGTCTCGGCCCGAAACGTCACCCATTCCTTCTCTCCAGAGATGCTGCCTGAGTTACTCCAGCATTTGTGTCTATCTTTGTTCTGTCAGTTGTCCTGGTACCTGAGTTACCTCTAAATATACATGCTTTTCCATTCCCCAGGATATGCCTCCTGCCCAACAAAACAAATAGGTATTTTACTTTTCTAACTTTTCTAAAAAAAAAAGAGTGATTTGCACACGTTTACAGGATACGGGCATTATTAAAAAGGCCAGAATTTATTTTCCATCCCTAATTGCCCACCCATAGTTACACTTGAGAAATCATGTTTTTGAATCACCTTGACATAGTGGAGGTACTCCCACAGTATAATTGTGTAGGAAGAACTGTATGGAGTATAAACACTGACATAAGCCTGTGGGGTCAATTGCCATTGTTCAGACTTCTTAATATTCTAACCACAGTCTTTCATTCCCAGGAGTAAAGACTGTTGCAAGGTGTTTGGATTTGTCCTTCAAAGCTGTCACCAAATGCATTAAAGCTAAACTGTAGTCATTTCTTGGACTATAGAGCTCAACAGCTCAAAACTACACATGGGAGTATTTCCAATTATGATGGATGATGCAATTAAACTTGTAGCCTATATGCCTGAAGTCACCTCCACAGATATCACTGCCATTCCCTGAGAGCCCAAATAACTCCTATATATTGTACACTGTTCAAATACATGGTAGAGTGTGTTATTTTGTGCACACTAGGTTTAATATAATCCAAAGGAGAAGAAACACTCTCGTCCATCCATGTGTGCAATGTATTATACCGAACCTTGCTGTGGGTGCAATGAAGATCCAGCTGAATGATATTGAGGCTAAAATAATATGAGAATAGTTTGATTAGGCTTGCAATCCTTCGGCCTACCGACAAGCCCGACCGACTGACTGACTGACCAATTGACCCTGACCCTAACCCTGATCCTGACCTAGCCCTAGGCCTGACCCTGACCCTGACCCTGACCCTAACCCTGACCCTGACCCTAAGCCTAACCCTAACCCTAACTGTACATTTGTTATTTATCAATTTTATTTAACAGTTCACATCATAACTTTATAAAGATAAATCAATTGAAAAACATTGCTATTGATGTTATGAGGAGGCAGCCATGATCCCAGGGTCTTCGCTGCCTAGTGACCATAAAATAAAGCGTGGGATTGGTCAATTTGCGCCCGACCTCAATGTCAAACTTGTATTGATTGGACAATTACTACTTGGAAAATTGGACATTTTTGTCATATTTTTTTTAAATGTGCAGGTTTTGATCTTGACGAGTTTCAGGTATGATTTATATAATATTTTTACACAATATGTTAAATACTCAGGTAGTTCCGTGAGTTGGGTCACGAACTTGAACAAAAAAGCTCCTCGGCCCACAGCCTACAGGGTTCCCTGCCACATTGTGCCATTCGTTGCCATTCCTCAGGTCAGGTTCATTTCCTGCCAACGTCCACTTCCACAACAATGGCCCTTTAGATTCAGACAATGCTAACAAGTTGGTACTGGCAACTCACAGTATTGGATCCCCAGCTGACACATACAGGCGAGCTACATTGCATTTAATACTGTTGGCGTATGGAAATCATTGAATTCTGGTGTGGTGTTGGCTGGCAATCAATTACTGCAGATTAACGGCACCTCATCGTCAACCTTAGCTCTAATGCTTTTACAGCTTTCTAGGCTTGTTTTGTTCTTGCCAGCTCCTCAAAAGTATTACTATTCTACTTCCACTGTTTCTCCACAGTTATTTTCACAAACAAACAATTGAACATTATTAATCAATCTATTTTCTCCACCTTTTGTGCAGGGAATTATTGAATTCTAAGTGGAAGGAATGTTACCAGTTAACAATTATTTGAACAAAAAGTAATTGGCAGGAAATTAATTAACTTTTAAGAGGGAATTCTTTTTTCCTCTCTGAGCACTGTAATGTTAGCAAAATAAATCACCATTTTTCTGTTTGGTGTTTGGTGTCAGATAAGAAGCGAGCTGAATGGAAGCTTTTAACCATTTGATCTCAACTTTCCAGAATGTTATTCCTGTTATCTTTGCTGTCCAGCAACAAATTGTTCTCTAGATGAATCCCCTTTCCTACTAAATCACCTTTACTAGCAACGCTTCCGAGGAGGTGTAGCACACATTTTTTGTTCAGAATTGTATTATCATGGTGAAAGCAAGTTGCATTTACTCACCATGGTGAATCAACTAGGGCAGCACAGTTTCACAGTGGTAGAGTTGCTGCCTCACAGCGCCAGATACCCGGTTCAATCCTGATTACGGTGTTTGTATTTTCTCCCCGTGACCATGTGGGTATTCCCCAGGTGCTCTGGTTTCCTCCCACATTGGCTTCAGCACAAATTGTAAATATTCCCTAAAGTGTAGTGTGTGCTTGTGTAACGGGGATCACTGGTCGGCGCGGACTTGGTCAGCCAAAGGGCCCGTTTCCGCACTGTATCTCTAAATTAAACTAAAACGGAACAATTCTGTGACTGAGGCTGGGCAATGACACCAAAAGCTAAAGAATGCATTCAGCAACTAGTCATGCAGAAAATGTTAAATTAGAGGACATGTCTCAAATGCTAAAATAAGTCTTGCACTGAAAATGTAAAACAATTGTTGACCCAAAAATTGTTTTCATTTTTAAGCCCAACCTTCTCAATGAAAAATACATATTCTATATCTAAAGAATTACATTCACAAAGTTCACAAAATTTAAACATGTAATTTACGTTTCTTGTAAAATTTATCATTGTTCCCACCTGTGCAGCATACTATTTGAATACTGATAATTTCAATTAAGAAAGGACCCTGTGAAGAAAAAAAGGTTAAAGGAAAAATGTCATCCTGATTATGCATGCATAATGCCAAAAGAGGAAGACATTTGTAGCATCCTCTCTGATTGCAGTGCACATAATCAACAATTAGGCTTTGTGAATTAACATACTGTAAAATAAGCCACTTATGTGTAATCAAAACTTGACTGTGCAATTGCTCATCTCAGTAGAGAATTTGTGAGTGATGTTCGATCGCTGAGACCTTTGAAATAAGTCTAAGCTTATTACCACGATGACAGAATGGTGCGATGTTAGTCAGGACCACTTCAGATTCAGATGTTTAGCTAATGAGGGTGGCAGACTGTATTCGAGAATAGGTAATTGAAGATTTTATAGACATTATAGCATTTTATAACATTAGATTTACTATCAAAAGAGCATGAACCTCTATTTCTTATGATTTTATTTTATATGGGCTTTTGGTTCATGGCATAAGGCTTAAGTCAAATACCAATCATAACGTGAAAGCCACTTTAATTTGAACATGCACTACAAATCAAAGTTTATCAGCATGTCCTGTAGATAATCTAAAGTAGGGTGTGCAAACATTTGGTCATGTGGGGCCGTTTTCGTCACACCGAGGATACAAGAAGAGCGAAGGTGGGTGACAATGATAAAGAGAAGTAAGCATGGAGTGCAGGAGACCCTGGTGGCTGTTGAAAGCAGGTACACCATCTTGGAAGCAGATGGAGCGGATTACACGACAAGTTTGAGTTGCAGCCAGGGCTGTGACTCCAACCATGGTGCTAAGGTTCAATGGGGAAGAGTGACATAAGCCAGCCATAGTGGTGGGGGACTCTATGGTCAAAGGTGCAGACAGGAGATTCGGTGGCAGCTGGCGAGACTACAGGATCGTGTGCTGCCTCCCTGGTGCCAGGGTCCAGGACATCTCAGAGCGGCTGCACGGCATCCTCAAGAGGGAGGGGAAGCAGCCGGAGGTTGTTGTGCAGCCCTTCTTGAGAAGAGGCACAAGATTTGCCACCCTCCAGTCTTCCGGCACCACTCCTGTATTTAAGGACAGCTCGTAAATTTAAACCAGAGATCCAGCAATTTCCTCTCTAGTTTCCCGTTATATCCTCAAATATATCTGTTCAGGCCCTGGAGATGTGTCTACCTTCATACACGATAGTACCTTCAGTACTTCTTTGACGGTAACACTGACTGCTCTCAAGACACTTCCATTGACTGCCACAAATTCTTCCGTCCTACTGTCATTCTCCTCGGTAAATGCAGAGGAGGAATACTCATTGAGGACCTTGCCCATCTCCTGTGACCACAAGAGGTGACCGCTTTGATTCCTGAGAGGTCTCACTCGCTCTCTAGTTACCCTTTTCCCCCTTATTATATATCCTCATATACTTAAAGCTCTGATTGTGTGTGTGTGTGTGTGTGTGTGTGTGTGTGTGTGTGTGTGTGTGTGTACACATCTGCTGGAAAAAACGACGCCTGAAAGGAAAAAAAAGTTCATATTCCTAGAGATTTATCCCATGGACTCTGAAATAGCCTTATCTGAAAATTTAGAGCTTTATTCCTCGAGTTATTGATGAAAATGTTCACAAATCCGAAATATCTTTGAAAATAAACAAGCTGATGACGTCACAATAGGTCTGCTCCTCGCTGTTTTCCACGCACGGCCTGCTGCGCACTGTTTTCCACGCGCAGCGAGTGACGTCACCCCCTCCGACTCGCAGTCCTTTGTTTGCCGCCCGTTCGCAGTCGGCCCCACCCATTCGCAGTCGGCCCCCACCCGCTCATAAGACGCTGCAAATCGGAAACCCCAGCTCCAAAAGGCAGCAAGCTCCCCTCTCCATGTCTCTGCCCTCTCCCTGTCCCTGGAGCCTGCAGCCTGGAGCAACGGAGTATTACGTTCGGGAACCAGCCCTCCCATTGTTCCCCTTGTTCTTGTAGGAGCAGCTTGAACTCTCAGTGCACACGAGCTCTATGCTGTTGGGGATATGACCAAAGCTAGTGGTTAATTTACTGACTGGAACCTAACAATGTTTGATAACTGTAATCTGAATAAGGTTCTCCAGAGTAGTGCCACTGTTTGTTGGTTTTATCAGCGTTGTTGTCTGTGTTTAAGAATGTGATTTGCAGTTTTTATTAGGAATTTTCCATCTGTTGATAATATTCTCTGGAGACAATTGTTGGGTAAATTTTCTCTTCACTAACATCAAGATGGAACAAACCTTTAGTCCCATCTTTCTGAAGTATCCAGAGCCATTTTGTGTTCCATAATTTAACACATATGTTCAGGCTAAAGTACTGCACTGCACTGTACATCACCCTTAGAATAATTGGTTACTTCCCATAGAGCATCTCAGTGTTGCCAGGGTTACGGCACACAAGGGATTCTTTCTTGAGTGCAGATGGAGGTTATTTCAGAGCATAATCTTTTATAATGTGGGCTTCTAGACAAAATCATAGGATGAAATAAGGAAATTATTTATAATGCAGTGAAACAAAATCAAAAATACCTCAAAGTAGTATTATTTAGCTAAAATAAAGATGCTTATAATATATCAAAAGAAACAGATTTTAATGCATGCACAGTAATTGAATTGACCCCAGTATGTGCATTAAGTTTGCACTTTAAAAGAACTGACTACCTTTTATGCATGAAATGCTGAAGAAAAAACTGGTTCAACATGAAAAAGCAGCCCAGCTTTTTTGCCAATATTGTTCCAGGAAATCACCAAACAGGATAGCTTACACCCCAGCGATATGAATATTGGCTTCTCTAACTTCAAGTAACCCTTGCTTTCCCTCTCTCTACATCCTTCCCCCCTCCTAGTTCTCCAACCAGTCTGACTGTGCCCCAGATTAAATTGTATCTCTGTTTGCTTTGTTGCCACCACATAAGGTCATACGTGATAGGAGTAGAATTAGGCCATTTGGCCCATCAAGTCTACTCCGCTATTCAATCATGACTGATCTATCTCTCCCTCCGAACCCCATTCTCCAGCCTTCCCATAACCTCTGACACCTGTACTAATCAAAAATAGACCTCAGCCTTAAAAATATCCACCGATGGCCTCCACAGCCTTCTGTGGCAAAGAATTCCACAGATTTAGCACTGATTTCCACAGATTTACCTCCTAGCTAACGATCTATTCTACATTTTCCTTGATCTTCATCTCATTTGATCTCTTACACCTCCTCCTCTCTGTAACTCCCTCTCCCCTGATGCTCATTCTGAAGAAGGGTCTTGACTAGAAACATCACCTATTCCTTCTATCCAGAGATGCTGCCTATCCTGCTGAGTTACTCCAGCATTTTGTGTCTATCTTTAGTAATTTACAGCACTGCTTTCTTAGAATTGGGACCTTGAAGGAATGGGAATACTATCTCCCACCTGGCTGTAAAGCTCATGTGAAAATAATTTAAGAAGTCTTAGCCCAGCTGTTGTAATGCCAGTTAAGATCATTTGACAATAATATGTTGAAAGTAACATCGATCATCTTGTTTCTTATAGGGAGAAGACATAATGGGACAGGAAGAGGAAGCAAGTGATCAGAGTCTCACAAGATTTTTCTACAGCTCCTTCATATTACAATGAGCTGGAAGGACCTGATGCTGCATTGAATTATAAATCAGATTGGACATCTTTCACATTGTAACAGGTTTTAATATTCACAAAAATATATATTACTAGGCTAAGTGGGACCCGTTGGGTCCCAGCATCAAACGGGAGGGCTGGTCCCACAATGCAATATTCCACCTCTCCACCAATTCCAATATTGGTGGCCAGTGGAGGGGGTAAGGCTTTCTGGAGCGCTAGTATGGGTGTTGTGGGCTGAAGGGACTGGTTTCTAGAGGGCTAGTATGGACATTGTTGGCCGAATGGATTCTTGGGCAGGCGGCTCAGTCACTCATGTCTGTTGTGCTGGCAGCTCACTCACTCACGGCTGATGGGCTGGCAGTAGACTCATGGCTATTCCTTGAAATTCCATTTCAAGCAAGGCGCTCGGTCCGCAAGAACCTACCTGACCTCCCGGTGGCTCAGCACTACAACTCCCCCTCCCATTCCCAATCCGACCTCTCTGTCCTGGGTCTCCTCCATTGCCAGAGTGAGCAACACCGGAAATTGGAGGAACAGCACCTCATATTCCGCTTGGGGAGTCTGCATCCTGCGGGCATGAACATTGAATTCTCTCAATTTTGTCAGCCCTCGGGCTGTCTCCTCCCATCCCCCAGCCCTCGGGCTCCTCCTCCTCCTTTTTCCTTCCTTCTCCCCGCCACCCCCTATCAGTCTGAAGAAGGGTTTCGGCCCGAAACGTTACCTAGTACCTTCGCTCCATAGATGCTGCTGCACCCGCTGAGTTTCTCCAGCATTTTTGTGTACCACCAAATTCAAATGCAGTTTCTTACCACCAAGCAGGGTGCAAGGCCACCAAATTCAAGTACAGTTTCATACCATTTCAAGCAGGGTGCAAGGCCACTAAAGACAGTGAGTCGTGAACTCTCCCTCCTCCATCTTGCAGAGACTGAGCCGCGCCCACACTTCTGGGTTTTATAGTCCCTCCCCCTCCCAATGGCGTGATTGACAGGAGAGAGAATCTCAACATTTTTCACACACTGATAACTTTTATTTTTAATCAATGGGAAAAATCCTCGGCACCTGATGAGTGGAGGGGGACTCTGAGTAAGATGGCCAAAAATCACAGCCGTATGTGGTAGCGTTTTTTCTAAAATCAATTTAAAGCGCAAACAGGAAATGGTCAAGATTAGACTTTTAATTATGTAGAAAGCAAGGCAACTTTAATTAGGCAAGGCAACTTTAATTAGGCAAGGCAACTTTAATTATGCAAGGCAACTTTAATAAGGCAAGGCAACTTTAATTTGCAACACAGCTTTAGCATTTCCAAACCAAAGGCAACACAGCTTTAGCATTTCCAATCCAAGGGCAACACAGCTTTAGCATTTCCAAACCAAAGGCAACACAGCTTTAGACAATAGACAATAGGTGCAAGAGTACAAATAGAAAATGCTGAAAGTGCATTGGAATTATAAAATGTATTTTCACTGGTAGGGGCCTGATATTTCCAACATTTTCCATTTCTTTGTGAAACTAATCTGTATGCTCCTCTTTTATTGCAATATCTTTTACTAACACTTTTCCCATGCAATTGTTCTTGCCATTATAGATTTGATTTTGGTTGCATTCTGTGGTAATTAATAATATTGTAGCCTTCAAACTGGGACTCATCCAAATGGACTCCCACAAAAAAGCAATCCATCTTTTCAGACCTAACAATGTGCGTACTTAGTGCAGCTAGTGTCATGTATGTAGAAGCCATTGATGGAGACTTTCTCTTGCAGATCAGTAAAGATCATCTGAAAGTAAGAAAAGTTATACAATGCCTTGCACACTTATGCCTGCAGTTGTTTTCCTACTTCTTTACTGGTTAAAAAAAACAGGTACATAGTGTAAATAAAATTGGTGGTGAATGTCCTTAAACCTCAAGCTACATTGCAAAAGCATTTCTGCAATCTGTTTGTTATTATAAACATGTCAGGGAATGAATGCTATTTTCCATTAATTCACCATTCCTATTACAAAGCAACTTCCAGTGATACAAAGCAATTAATTGTCTTAGAGCATATAGAACAGAGAACAGTAGAGCACAGGAACAAGCTCTTCAGCCCATCATGACTGTACACGATGCCAATCTACCTAATCCCAACACTCTGCACATGGTCTGTATCCCTCTATTCCCACCTGTTCGTGTATCTGTCCAAATGTCTCTTCAATGTTTCTATTGTATCCATCTACCAGTTCTCTTGGCAGTGCAATCCAGGCACCTTTTCTGTTAAACCCTTGCCTGGCACATCTCCTTTAAACTTTTACTCACTCATCATCAACCTATGCCCTCGAGCATTTGACATTCCACTCTGGGAAAAAGACTCTGACTATCTACCACATCGATGCCTCTCATAAGTTTATATACATCTATCAGATCACCCTTCAGCCTCCTACATTCCTTAGAAAATGACCCATACTTGTCCAACCTTTCCTTATAGGTAATACTCTTCAAACCAGGCAACATCCCTGTGTACTATTTCTGCACCCTCTCCAATGACTCCCTTCCTTTAATGTGGTAGCCAGAACTGTACACAAAACTCCAAATATGGCCTAACCAAAGTTGTTATAGCTGCAACATGACTTCCCAACTTCTTTAATTAATGTCCCGACCGATGAAGGACACCATCCCACATGCCTTCTTTTGCCACCCTATCCATTTGTGTTGTTATTATGGAAATATGGACTTGTACTTCAAATTCCCTTTCTATAATAAATGATCCAAAACCTCCTGTAATTAACAGTATATGTCATCTCCTAAATGCATCATCTTATACTTGTCAAGATGAAACTCCATGTGTGATTTCTCCTCCCAAGTTTCACATGGATCGATATCCTGCTGTGTCCTTTGACAACCTTCCTCACTATTGACAACTCCACCAAATTTTGTATTGAATACAAACTTACTAATCAGACTACCAACAATTACATCCAAATCATTTATATGTATAAGGAACACTATTGGTCTCAGAACTCCAGCCAGAAAAAAACACCCCTCCTCTGTCTTCTTTCTCCAAGGCAATTTTTCTCAAGCCAACTCAATGTGAATCCCATGTGCCTTAATCTTTTGGAACTGCCTACCATGAGGGAGTTGTCAAATGTTTAACAAAGTCCACGTGAACAACATTCACTGCCCCGTCTTCATTGATTAGCTTTGTCACCTCCTTAAAGAACTCAATCAAATTTTTGAGACAGAATCTCCTTCACACAAAGCCATACCGAGTCTTTCCATGCTTTCCCTAAGGCGAGTAAATCCTGTCCCTAACAATCTTCTCCAAAAATGTCCTTAATGCTGTTGCAGGTTCATTAGTTTATACTTTGCTGGATTATCCCTGTTTGCCATCTTTGGAACAATTTTGACTATTCTCCAGTCTATTGGAACCTCACATATGGCTAAGGAGAATACAAAGATATGTGTGAAGGACCTCGCAATCCCATCCATTGCTTCCCTCAGTATTCTGGGATAGATTCCATTGGGCCCCAGGACATAGACCTCAACATGTGTCTTAAAGCAAAGAAAAAATGGTAGATCTGAACTAAAAGCAGGGAATAATCGAAATACTCAGTTGGTTGGGCAGGAGATAGAAACACAGCTAACAGTTCAATATCAATCTTTCTTATAGAAGTTTAAGTAAAATAGTGGAAGGATGGATGGGGAGAGCAAATAAAATGTATGTAAAAGATTGGATTGCAAGAGAATGTAGATGATGTGTATACTTTTAGTGCCATCTGAGAGAGAAAGTCTTGGTGGCATGGACACCAGTTGCATTGTGAGAAAGATCGGCAACATTGGTTGAATGTCCATGTACGAGAATTGTGTATGTGATGTTGGTCAAAGGACTTAAATACAGCTTCATTAGGTTATATTGCAGTCATGACAAATCATATTCAGAACTTAGTCCAACTGGGTCTTAATGTTGAGGAACAATTGCACAGGCTAAAATTCAGGAAGTGTGTTCCAGATGATGCGTGGAAAACCCCAAAAATAAATGAGATAAATGACCAGGTACCCTGGAGTCTAGATAACCTATGGTCATGGCATAAAGTTGGTTAGGAGACCAGGAGAATGCACCTCTCACTTCACTGAATCACAACATTTAATTTGCTGGATTACCTGCAGAACTGCAGTGTTAGAAAGTAAACAAAAAAGCACCACAAAGTTCTGGTGTAATTCCACAGGCCAGGCAGCATCTCTGAGGGATAGGGATAAATAGCTATTTGGGTCAGGGCCCACTTTCAAACATCCCAAACTGTAATGATGCCTATCCATGCCCTTCAGAGATGTTGCCTGGCCTGCTGAATCTGTAGGCCCTTGCTCCGTGTTAGAAAGTAAATGGTCATGAGACCCCCAGTTAGGAAATGACCTGAGATTGCATCCAAAATCTAACACAAATATTAACCTTAAAGTCAAAGTCAATTTTATTCGTCACCTGATCCTGAAAATTAATACCAAATAATTCTGAAGTTACAAAAAAGTGTGGCAGTGTCATAGCTGGTAGATCTGCTGCATTGCCTCATGTGAGTAAGAAGTGAATGCAAAAGTGGGACACCATAAAACTAGTGTGAACAGGTAATCAATGGTCAGCATTGACTTGATGGGCTGAAGGGTCTACTTCCATGCCGTATCTTTAATCCATCCATCAAATACTTTTGTGCCTGAAACATTCTGCAATCGGCCATAATTTGTTCTGATGAAATTGCTAGGAATTACTTTCAGCAGTGCATTAGCAAGTCAGGATCATGAATAAAATGCATTTTTATCAGGCAATGGCTTTCCTAATTCCTAAGTGCTGCATTTACTGTCACAACCAACTTATTAAACTGTTCAGTTGAAGAGTTAATTTAAGGTGCCAGGCTTTGAAAGGTCATCCTCATCAACATAACAATGAGCCATAACTCTCCTGGTCTTCATTAAACTGAGATCATCTGTCAAGTAGTTTCGATTGAGTGCTACCTGTTGACATTTTTATTTTTCCTTTATGCCACATCTATTTAATAGAGAGATCTTTAACGGGCTAAAATGAGATGTAATACCATTTTCTAGATTAACCTTTCTCAGCACTGGTGCAGTTACTTTTATCGCAGAGAGAAGCAAAGATGTCAAATTCAACAATGGCACACCACGAACTTTAAGATTTCGCAGACTTTCATCAAATAAAAGAAATATTGCTTTCAGTTGCAAAGGCATGAAAAAAATAGTGCTACATTTTTGAGTCGCGAACAAAATAACAGGAATTCAGTTTAAAGCTGTATCTCAGAGAGCTATTTTCCAAGCAGAATGCAAGAAGTAAATACAGTCCATCCATGAGTTACAAATGCCTGACATATGCACATACTATATAATATTATTAAATTGAAAAGCCTGACATACATACATACAAACATACATTTGTTCCTATGCTTTCACACATATGGTGGTGGGTACATGGAATGGGCTGCCAGAGATGGTGGCTGAGGCATGCACAGTAATAACATTTAAAAGACATTTGAACAGGTAGGATAGGAAAGGTTTAGAAGGACATGAGCCAAATGTGGGCAAGTGGGACTAGCATAGATCAGGCTACTTGGTCTGCATGGGCAAGATGGGCCGAAGGGCCTGTTTCTGTGTTGTATGACTGTGAATGACAGAACTAGCTTCCCCTCTCCCTCCACTTTTAGTAATAGTTTTTTCTCTTATCAGTCTTATGTGCTTTTTATTGCCATTCATCATAATACTGTGGAGCTTTGTTACCATATCAAGTGTTTTAAATATTTTCCATTTCACGGACATCAACTTACGGACAACTACAAAATCATAATCCGTGTATTAGCTCGGGGCAGCCTGCAGCAAAAATGTATCTGCAATAAACACCGTTTCCAGCTTCTCAAGCCTTTTTTTCCAAGTCAGTTAGTCACATGATTATCAAAATGTACTTGCAAAGTAAAATAGAGTTTGTAATTAAATAGTGCCTATTGCATCTGTTAGATATCTCAATGTGGGCAGAATTTCAGTTTATAAAACCATGTTGGTTAGTGTGGGATAGGAATCAAAATCTAAATTAGTCTGTATCATAAAATGATCACACTCACTTCCTATCAGTATATTTTTTGCTAACTCTGAGTCAATGAAAGAGTTGGAAGTGGGCAAGAGTAGTTGACCCTCAGGAAATGGTTGGTTGTACAGAATCAACCAACCATGAAAGTAAATCCTATTTAAATTTAAGAGGACAATGGAAGCACAAAACTTTCCCCAATTAAATCAGAGCAATTTCACCAATAAGAATGCAGTGACCAAAAGATGTTATAGGCCTGTCCCACTTAGGCAACTTTTTAGGAGACTGCAGGAGACTCTGCGGTCACCACATGGTCGTTACATGTTCGCGGGTGGTTGCCGGGTAGTCGCCTTCATGGTCGTGAAGAGTTCCCGCATTCTGGGAACAAGTCTAGGCCTCATTATGGTTGCCGCAAATTTTTCAACATGTTGAAAAATTAGAAGCGACCAGAATGAAGCCGCCGTGGAGAGTAGCGAGAATTCTTGTGCCGTAGGTGGGTCGCCAGGAGGTCCTAGTGGGTTGAAGGTCGAAGGT
Source organism: Amblyraja radiata (assembly GCF_010909765.2). Classification (NCBI taxonomy): domain Eukaryota; kingdom Metazoa; phylum Chordata; class Chondrichthyes; order Rajiformes; family Rajidae; genus Amblyraja; species Amblyraja radiata. The sequence continues at coordinate 16,452,119 of NC_045978.1, read as the reverse complement.
TCTCGTAGGTTCTCGTAGCTATTAGCCGGTGCTGACCAGAGAATTTCATTGGCTCATTAGGAGAAAAAAAACGTGAGCAGTAATTTTCAGAACCAAGGATAACCGACTGGTAATGTTAATGTCCGCCGAGCATCACAGCTGTGTATCTCTGGCTTCTTAAACGTTGTCTCCACCCCTTCTCCTTCCTTCTCCCCACCCCCCCTCTTTTAAAGGGCTTACCGTACACTGTGCTTTCACCGTCTTAATTACAGCGCCAACCTTCCTGTTCGTCGCAGTGTGTGTCTGTATCACATTGGCTTTGCACTCAAACAGTGCTCACCCACTTGCCCTGTCCCCCGCCTGCATGACGGGCTGGTGAAGGAAGCGATGTGTGTGTGTGTGTTCCCCTCTGACAGTCACCGTTCCAGTTGCCGGTTTTTCAGGTGACTGCCGGCAACTTGACAGTCACCGGCAGTCGCTTGAAAAATCGCCTAAGTGGGACAGGCCCATTACAGTTACATTATAGGAGTAAAATCATTCTTATTTACAGCAGCAAAAATCAAAAGCTGCATTTGCTCATTAAAACAGAAAGTGTTGGAGGAACTCAACGGGTCATGCAGCATCTGTGGAGAGACATTTCGGGTCAGACTCTTCTTCAGACTGACGGAGGAGGGGGGAGCAAGCTGGAAAAGGTAGGTGATGTGGTCGCAACCTAATCTGATTGATGGCAAATTATTGCCAATCAGTTTATAATCACTAAAAGTTATTAAAGGCAAAATAAGGAGTGGGTGGGCCAATCTACTATAGGCAGACCATGATAAACATTATAATGAGACTGCCTGTCTTCATCTTCAACAGACATTCTACTTTTAGTCATGGGCTAACCTAGCTTTTCAGAGCTCATGAAAAAGTAAAACAAATGAGGAGGGATAAACAACATTTTCTGTTTATCTCAGTGGAAATCTTTGAACATCTTTGGGGTGGCAGCAGTAGAATTGTAGCCTTGTAGTGTCAGCGACCCTGGTTTGATCCTGACATTGGGTGCTGTCAGTACAGTTTGGATGTTCTCCCTGTTCTCCATGGGTTTTTCTCAGGTGCTACGGTTTCCTCCCACACTCGAAAGTACAGCTTTGTTGGTTAATTGGCATTGGGAAAATCCTAGCGTGTAGGATAGACCTAGACTCTAGGGTGATCGCTGATCCGCATGGACTCAGTGGGCTGAAGGGCCTGTTTCCGCACTGTATCTCTAAAGTCTAAAGTAAAGCTATAGAACTGAATGGCATCACCAATGTGAAGGTATGAGGCTGAGTCACACAGTAAACAATGGAGTGATGTAAGACTTGGACATCGTTAGATGAATGGCATGTATGCAGTGGAGATAAACGATGTTGGCCACACGTCAAACTGAACACAAGAAAGGTCAGGGTAAGAAAAACTGCAAGAAACTCCATTCCTCGCCTCACTTGAACAAAAATTGCAAAGCATCGGTAAACAATTGCAACTTTTGTCAATGTTGTCAAAAATAAGTCATCAAAGATTTCTATAGATGTTGTAATAGCTTTTCAGAGAAATAACAAGTTCCTGGTACATGTACTGTTCGATTTATGGAGGCCTGGATTTTTGGAGACTATTTCATTAAGTGAAAATTGGTAAATCTAAAAGGTGTTTCCCATTAATTGCTTTCAGGAGCTCCACAATATGTCAAAACACTCAAAAATACAGCAGCAATGTATCTAAAATAATAAAATGCAAATTTATTAGAAAATAAAATTAAAGTCAATAAAAGCATGCACACTTCATTCCAAAAATGGAGAAAGATTCTAAGGGGGAGAATGAGACAACCATGGCTGACAAGGGTAGTCAAAGACTGCATAAAACTAAAATGGGAAGGCATATAACATTGCAAAGATTAGCAAGATGCTAGAGGATTTGGGAAGCTTTAAAAAAAAAAACAACAGAAGGTAACTAAAAAGGCAATATGGGGAGAAAAGATTAAATATGAAAGTAAGCTAGCCAATAATATAAAAGAGGATAGCAAAAGTTTCTTCAGCTATATAAAGAGTAAGAAAGAGGCAAGAGTGGACCACTGGAAAATGATGCTGTAAAAGTGATAATGGGGAATAAAGAAATAGCAGATGAAATGAATACATTTTTGGCATCAGTCTTTACAGTAGAAGACACCAGCAATGTGCTTGAAATTTAAGAGTCAGGGGTTGGAAGTTAGTGGAGTGGATATTACTAAGGAGAGGATGCTTGGGAAGCTGAAAGGACTGAAGGTGGATAAGTCATTTAGAGGTGATGGACGGTGATAAGTGATGGACGGTACCTCAGGATTCTAACATAGGTTGCTTTAGAGGTTGTAGAAGCATTAGCAGTGATCTTTCAAGGATTACTCGTCAGGAGTGGTTCCAGATGACTGGAAAATTGCAAATATTCCTCCACTGTTCAAGAAGGGAGCGAAGCAGAAGAGGGGAAATTATAGGCCGGTTAACCTGACTTCAGTGGCTGGTATGTGAATAGCTATCCACAGCGTTCTGTGTGCTAAATATAAAACTGAATAGAACAGATGTGAATTCCAGCCAAAGGAGAAGAAGGGTCTCGACCCGAAACGTTACCCATTCCTTCTCTCCAGAGATGCTGCCTGTCCTGCTGAGCTACTCCAGCATTTTTTGTCTATCTGAGAATTATACTCGATGGTTTCCCCACCATTGCTGAAAATTAATTGAAAATGTAACTGCACTAGCTCATACCTTTGCACCAGAAGAAACGGATATGCTTTCTGATTTAAAGTAGACAATTGTTGTGGTGAATTTCATCCCATTACATCAGGACCACTCCAACTGGGCAGCAGAATTTAACAGCTAATCGATTAAATTGTGGTGCGTGGGTTTCAAAAGGAAGCACGAAGTCCAGTGTTTTGAGAGGCACCTTTAATGTTCCTCCCGGTTGTAGGGAAGACCAAACAAGAGAAAGATGGCACCCAAACCCCTGCCTTTAAACCCTCTGGCTAAGGGCCGCCTCCGGACTGAACCACTCCCGTGCCGAGGGGTTCGACACTATGATGGCACGACCCTTGGGAGCCGCCACAGGACCCCCCCCCCCCCCCAGAACCAGAGGCACGAAACGCACCGGCGGGCGCACGACCCGGCCGGCCCGCGTGCAGAAGTTAGCCGATCGTGGGGTTGGCGGAGGCATAGGTGGAGGGACAGGTCGAGGGAATGGTCGAGGGACCGGCGGGAGGACAGGTGGAGTGACAGGCGGAGGGAGCCATGAAGGGGGGCACCCTCGAGGCCGAGGTTGGGCAACCAGCACCGGCTGGTCAATGTCCAGGTGTGCCGGCTTCAACCGATCAATCGACACTGCCTCCGGCTGGCCCCCCATGTCCAGGACAAAAGTCGACTGCCCGTGTTCCAGCACCCGGAACGGGCCCTCGTACGGCCTCTGGAGTGGCGTCCGGTGGGCATCACGGCGCAGGAAGACGTATGTCCATTCCCTGAGATGCATTCCAATGGTGATAGCTTGTGAAACAGCAACAACTTCTAATGATACACCACCATTAACGTTACAAACTAAAGCGTTTCTCAAGAATATATTCAAACAAAAAAATGATACCATCCACATTGAGGAACTATGGCAGCAGTTGATTCACAGAAGCATGGCATGATTAGGACCCAGTGCATATACCCTGACTCCTTGTTGAACCATTCATGAGTCCAGTTCCTTTGCTCTTCCCTTGTACCTCTGCAACATATCCTCTCCCAAATGCCAAAACAAAACCCTTTTGAAAGAGAGTTCCTGATCCTAATTTGATAGGAGAGGATGAAGGCGTTTATGTTCTTTCAAGGTTCACTCGAGTCAGGGGTGGTTCCACCCCAGCAACTGATTACTCCAGCTGCTACGGTCAGGCAAACGCCTCCGCTGTCATGCTGCGAAAACAGAGAGGATGAGACGGAGTGTAAACTCTGATCTCACCAGGGAGTAAATACTGTTGTGTCTTCTTTTTTTTAATGTAAATACTGGTTCTGTTCTGTTCTGTTATTTTGCACAATGCTGCAAGCATTGCCACTTTCATTTCACTGTATATCTTGTATGTGTATGTGACAAATAAAGTTGACTTGACGACTTGTCTCTTTGCAGTTGTAAATTCCGGAGTTACGGTTGTTTGCAGTTTGCAGCTTTTGTTTACCAAAGATGGCGCAAGTATGTTCAGCAAGCTCAAAAGTGACCAGATGTGGATGAACACATGGATATTGCACATTTCTTACAGAAATATGACATGTGAAGTGGAGTGTATTCTGTACATTGACAGGCCAAGCAATGCATTCAAATAGAAGTGCAGGACCCATTTATGCCAACTCCACCACCTTTTCCTACAAACCTTCATCTGGTTGAAATTAATTATAAATCAAGCATTAATCTGGAAAATCAATTAATTTGTGTCTCTCTGCACAAAACAATCTTATTCTCCTGCTATGATTTACTTTTCTGATTTTCTTTTTCAGACATTCAAATCACGTTGCTTTATATTATTTAATTAAACGAGACAAACCACGCAGATGTTTTCCAACAAGATTAAAAATAGAGCCATTTAGGATCAGGCTGATGCAATATTTTTAATAGTTTCTCACGATATGAAGAGGATTAGCCACTACACAGGCTTGTAGAGTGAGGCATTGATGATGCTTTTTCAGCCACCTTTTCACTACAGGGGCTTTTCTTCTGTGTCCAGAATGTTACTGTATATTGAAGAGCAAGGTAATTAGCAGCATCTAGGCAAGTGAGTCACAGGAAGCTTGAAGAAACTTCACTGTTAAGCTCTCTCGTCTGTCTGCAAATACCAGCCATGAATAGGTAAGGATAGACAGAAAAAGCTGGAGTAACTCAGCGAGACAGGCAACATACTGACTGTAAAGGGAAATTCATTTTGTTGTCTCTAATTGAGACAATGACAATAAATTTGAATACAATACAATACATTACAATCTCTGGAGAGAAGGAATGGATGATGTTTTGGGTTGAGACTCTTCTTGAGTTTTGCCAACCTTGGAATGAAGGAGTTCCCATGGAACAATTGGTGAGATATGAAACATATTGAATTTACGTGCATTTTCAGAATATCAACTGTATATCACTGGACGGCACAGTGGCACAGCGGTAGAGTTGCTGCCTTACAGTGCCAGAGACCCAAATTTGATCTGGACTACGGTTGCTGTCTGTACAGAATTTGTATGTTCTCCACGTGACCTGCGTGGGTTTTCTCCGGGATCTCCGGTTTCCTCCCACACTCCAAAGACGTACAGGTTTGTGGGGTGATCGGCTTAGTAGAAATTGTGAATTGTCCCTAGTGTGTCTAGGATAGTGTTAGTGTACAGGGTGATCACTGGTTGGTGTGGACACGATGGGCAGATGGGCTTGTTTCCATGCTTATCTCTACAAGAAACAAAAAAAAACACTGCTCTGTGATGTTAATCCCTTTATTCCTCAGCTAATCACACCCTCACTCAACCTATGATACCAATGGAATCAAATGCTCTTCCCCACCCTGGTCAGGAGGACTTTAAGGATCTCTAAAGAGATATAGACATTAAGTGAGTGGTCTTGAAGGTACCCAATAGAGCATAATATGGTTAAATGTAAGGTCATTACATTTGAAAGGAAGAACAGAAAAAGAGTTTTTTAATGATAAGAAATCAATAAAGGTTGGTACTCCTGGGATTTATGATGGACTCATTCAGAACCAGAATAAACATGCAGCAAGCAATTAGGAAAAACAAATAGTCTGCTGGCCTTTAATTCCCTGTGGTTGTAATACAAAAGTAAGGAAGTCATGCTGAGATTGTACAGGAGTTTGCTAAGACAAGACCCCAGAGGGCTTTGCACAAGTTTACTCTCTATACCGAAGGAAAAAAACTTTCTTGCTTTGGAGTTAAAGCAAGTTGGTTGCACAGGTAAATGATGGAATCATCCTACAAAAAAAGAAGTAAATAACATTTACTAGCAAGATCAGTGTGGAGAGGTTATGTCTTTATGTTGGAGAACTTGGAACCTGGGACCAGAAGGACTGCACTCTTTTGGAGTTCTACATCCCAGAGAGGGATGGGAGGTGCTGAATCATTAATACATTTTTGGATACCAAAGGAATCAAACTTTATGGGGTTGTTTGGGATAGTATCACAACAACATCGAAGGGCAGAGCAGGCTCAAGGGCATTCACACATATATCTGCTTCTATTATGTATGTTGTTATGTCAGGTACAGTCTTCATCTCTATTCCCTTAAGTCCAAGGTGTGAGACCTCCAATTGATGTGATGGCAAATCTTTCACTGTTCATCATCAGATTGGGTCAGACCAAATAACCAACAATAGGGATAGGTTCCTATCTACCCAGATGTTGTTCATTGTTCCTGGCTGATTCTGAAACAGGAAAATAACCAACTTCTTTTCCCTACTGCAAACAGTCTTCTAAACCCCCTCATTCCTGTTGCCTCTGTCCTCAAGTATAATAACAAATGCAAGGTGCTTGTGGATTTATTTGCTACTAAAGTTGAGAATACCAGAGTAGGTGCCTCTATTACTTCTCTCCCTTCTCAGTTTTCAAGATCAAATTTACTCTAACACAGCTCCCTACCCAAGTCAAGTATGTTTATCTTTCTTTCCTTTCCCTAAGTTTCTTTCTGTCCTCTCTCTACATATTTTGTCCCTGAGACCCACTTCTTTTCTCTTATTCTGATTAAACAGCTTCTCCCACGCTAGCTTACGTTTCAATTGTTTCAGAAATCTTTACCGGTCTTGTGGAATTCCCACATTTTTCCAATTCTACCCTTTTGAACCTTGTCAAAAATAATCATTCCATCATGGCCATTCATGCCTTCAGTCATTCTATCGCATTGAGGTTGACAATTTTGTTTGTGCACTGCAGAATAAATGCTCCATAAATAAAAGCAGAAAATGCTGGAAACATTGAGATGAAGATGAAGTAGAATCATCTAAGTTTGGAGATCATGCTTCTGCTCAGTACCCATTTGGTAACACAGAAGAAACAAGATCTTCCTTGTTTTACTTCCCTAATCCTACTAGTCATCTGATGGCTTTATTTTAAATGATGCTACGTTTCATTAAGCCAGGGAACAAAAACAATGACGAGACTGCTTCTTTCCCTCAATTAAAAAAAATCTATTTTAGCTCACTATTCCAAGTGATTCAGATAGCTCCTCTGCAATTGCATTCTGCTACTTAGCTCTGGTGGTTATTAAATAATTCCACAATTTAAGTAATTGGTTGGCAGTTTTCCCCTATTTAGAATGCCAATCAAATCATGTCATAGATTTGTTATTAGGGAAATGTAATGAACAGGAATTCAAGTTAAACCTACCTAAATTTATTTACATGAAACATCATAGTGACCTTCTAGTTTAATTAATTCCCTCCTCTATTGCAGATACATATCTATTTCTGGCTTCACTGAGCAACCACAAAATGAACTGAGTTGAAGGATGTGATATATTCCCATTTTCAGCATAGAGCACATGGAAGTAAATTCAGAAGAAAATAATCTAACTACACAAGCAATGCTAATCTTGCCTGCCAAAATGATTCAATTAATAAATAACATTGAGAACTGGATTGGAATCTTAAATTTAGTTATCGTCACCACATTGTTTGGGATTCTAGGATGCAGGAAAATGTACGCATTCTAGACAATTGTTCTCCCGATTTCCCAGATATACCACTTCATGTTAAGACTTTTTTTTTAATATCCTTTGGATATATTTAAGCAAGCATATGAATAATAGAGAATACATTTAGCTATTCCTTAGAAAATATGTTTAATATGTGCTGCAAATCGCAATGAAAATACTTGTTTTCAGGTTTTGCCAATTGATGGGTAATATGGTCTCATGAAAATAAATTGCATTTTTATAGTATCCTGTAAATACAAGAATGTTTACACTTAATCAGGTCAGGTCTATTTGCTATTGATATTCATGATATACCTAACCATCATAGAGTCATACAGCATGACCCGTGCAAGCTAGTCCTCTTTGCCAGGGCCTGGCCCATACCCTTCTAAATCTTTCCTATCCACATACTTGATGAAATATTGTATAGTACCTACATCAACTACTTTATCTGGCGGCTCATTCCATATAAACCATCATTTCTGTGTGAAAAAGTGCTGCTCAGAATCCTATTACATCTTTCCCCTCACACCGTAAACGTATGCCATCTTGTTCTTGATTCCCCTATCCTGGGATAAAGACTCTGTTCATTCACCCTATCTATTGCCCTCATGATTTCATCCACCATTATAAGATCACTCTTCAGCCTCCTACACAATGTAAATTGATGGAGACAATTGGCTGAGATGTACAAGTTAGAGGAATGCTTGTTGTAAGGCTGCTTTGTGTGAGGTTGTGGTGAAAGAGACTGTTCACGGTGACTGTCTTGTGTCTGAAACTAATTGAATCTTACAGTATGAAGGTATGTCTGCACCTCGGGCAGCAGTGCATGTAGCTGGTTGATGTGTTAGATCCTCCTCCAAGTGCAATCATTCATGAACTCAATTGAATCGTTGCTGTCAAGGACAACAGCCTCTCCCTCAATGTCAGCAAGGCAAGGGAGTTATCAACTTCATGGTTCAATACAGAACCCAATCAGCAACAAAGATGCTGAAGGGAAAATGGTGTAGATCCTCAAGGTCCTCGGTGTAAATATTATCTGTCGTGACAGTGAAGAAGGCACAGCAATGCCTTCACTTCCTCACTGCCAAAATTCAGCATGTCTCCAATAACTCTGAAGTTTTATTTGACATGCGCCACAGAAAACATACAGTCGAGATGCATCAAACTTGGCTTAGGAACAGCTCTGCCCAAGATGGCAAGAAATTGCAGTTATGGATATAGCCCAGTCCAACACATTCACCATTGAATCTATCTACACACACATTGTTTCAAGACAGTAGCCAACTTAATCAAAGACTAAAGACCACCCCAGTCATTACTACTTCTCCCTGGTCCCATTGGGCAGATTATACAAAAGCTGGAAAGTGCGCACATCTGGAACAGTTTCTTCCCCTCTGTTATCAGGCTTCCGAATGGCCCTTCCATAAGCTAGGGGACAGTCCGTTTCTCCTCCACCTCATTGTGGACATTGGGTTAGGTCTCTGGAACTGTAATGCTAACAAATATATTGTGCACTCTGTATATTACCTTTCGCTCTTCCCATTGTTCTTGAGGTTGGTTTGATTGTATTAATGTATAGAATTATCTGATTTGATTGGATACTATGTAAAACAAAACTTTCCATTGTACCTCAGTACACATGACAATAATAAACCTAAACCTAAGTTGCCAATCTGTTGGTGAACACTACCTCTCTTTTTATAATTAACCAGTTCCTACCATCTTGAAACTTTATTTTCATTATGACCCTTTTCCAATGTACCCATCCCAAATATATTGCCTGTTTGTTTTTACTGGCATCAATTGGCTTGGATAATTGCATTTTTCTACCTTTGAATTTAATTAATCTTGAGCATCACATTAAAATTAGCTGCTTGCAATAGTCTTTCCCACAACAATTGACAAGTGTGAAGGATCAAATAAAGAGTTTGATCTTATTATAATATCTTAATGCCGCTTGTCATCATGTTTTGTAAGCAGGCATGGGCCATAGCTGAGATGCATTTCTACAATCATTACCCGAAACTGAACTAGGATAGTCATATACACGATGTGGCTACAAAAGCAGGTCAGATGTTAAGAATCCTAGGGCAAGTAAGTCACTTCTTAACTCCCCAAAGCCTGCTCACCAACTGGATGAGTGCTGCAAGGGAATAATCCCCACTTGTCTGTAGCTTCAACAACACTCAAGAAACTCAACACCATACAGGCCGTAACAGCCTACTTGATAGCAGCCAACCATAACCATTTATTCACTACATCACTGACGTACACAAGCAGCTGTTTGTACCCTCTACAGGATACATCGCAGCAACTCATCAAGAATCATTAAACCGCATCTTCCGAACTCATTACTTCTAGCAGCAAGAAGGACAAGGGCAGTAAAAACATGGGAACATCAGCAACTAAGACATTGTCCACCAAGTGACACACCAAACTGACTCCGAAATTTATCACCAATTCTTCAATGTTGCTGGGTCAAAGTCCTAGAACTCCTCCCATGAAAGGCATTGTGTGTATACCCACACCTCAAGGACTACAGCAGTTCAAGAAGGCAGCTCCCCACCACTTCCTCAAGGGCAGTTAGGAACTGGTAATTAAATGCTGGCTGAGCCTGACAAAACGGAATGGTCAACACCTAACCAGCTTTCTCCAGGAGTGTAGTCTCCTAGCAGCCAAAACCATGTTCAAGAAGTGACGAGGAAAGCTGTGGACACATCAGGACTGGTGCACAGAAGAGAAGCTGCAGCTAGATTACATCCTGGTGCGGCGCAAATGGCGCAACAGTGTCATGGATGCTGAAGTGTACAGCACTTTTGAGACCGTGAGCTCGGATCACCGAGCGGTGACAATGCGAGTGAGGCTTAGCCTGAGGCAGCCTAGGTCTACAGGCCCCAAGGAAAAAATGGATTGGAAGATGTTTTCCTCTCGACCTGATCTACAGGCCCAATACACAGTAGCGGTGGTGAACCGCTTCCAGATGCTGGAGGTAGAGAAACGAGAAGAGGAGGAGGAAGAGGAAAGGGGAGGAGCTGAGGCGAGGGAAAATGCTACGGTTCATAGAGGCCAACTCTGAAGCAATGAAGAGTCGACTCAAAGTGAAGCGTGTGAAGAGAAGTCGCAATGAAGAGCACCCGGAAGTTGTTGCAGCATGGAAAGTAGTTATTGAATGCCAAGAAGCCTACACTAGGAGCAGGATGCAGCAGCTCAAGAAGGAACTGAAGGCGGCCAAATCCCAACTCTTTGAGGTGTACGACAAGCTGAAGGATGAGGAGGTTGCGAGAATTATAGAGGGAGTAGAGGCAGCCAACGATGGCAAGTGGTATAACGAGGCATGGAGGGTCGTGAACGAGATTGGTGGCAGGAAGAAGGCCAAGTCAGGTCAAGTCAACGGGAACTCCCCAGATGACCGAATCAACACGTGCTTCACCCACTTCAAGAACCTGCTTGGGTCACCTCCAACTGTCACTGAGGAAGATGAGGAGATCGAGACTGTCTTCATGGATGTACAGATTCACGACGGCCCCATCACCATGGAAAAGTGAAGACCTCACTGAAGCAAGGGAAGAGTCCAGGCCCTGATAACATCCCTCCAGAGGTGTTGAAAAACTGTGAGCTTGACGACATCATGCTCAGGCTTTGCAACAGAGCACTAATGATGAATGACAAGCCAACACAGTGGTCACAATCGAACATCATCCTTGTCCCTAAATCTGGGAGCCTGAACAAGACTAACAACCATCGTGGCATCAGCCTGACATGTGTCTTGGCCAAGGTCTACAGCCGCTTGATTCTCAACCGGATTAGGGCTGCTATCGACCCGAAGCTACGTTACAATCAGAACGGCTTCAGAGAGAAGAGGAACATGGTCACACAGATCATTGCCTTCCGAAGAATCATTGAGGAGGTGAAGAATAACAACTCGCTTGCCGTCCTAACCTTCATAGACTTCAATAAGGTGTTTGACTCGATTCATCAATGCAAAATGATGAGTATTTAGAAGGTGTATGGTAACCCTCCTTGTCTTATAAGAGCTATTGAGGATATGCACTTGCGCACCACGGCCAAGGTTGTCACCCCGGATGGCGAAAGCAAAGTGTTTGTTATCGTCGCGGGGCTCTTACAGGGAGACACGCTGGCACCTTTTTTATTCGTCATTGTCCTTGATTATGCCATGAGGCAGGCACTCGAGGAACATGAGGACCTCAGCTTCACAATCATCCCAAGGCGTTCGAGAAGAATCGGGCCAGTCAACTTGTCAGACCTCGACTTCGCTGATGACATTGTCCTGCTGTCAGACCAGATTAGGGAAGCACAGGAGCTGCTTGGCAGAGTCAAAACGGAGTGCGAAAAAGTGGGCCTGCACCTCAATGCCAAGAAGATGGAGTACATGGCGTTCAACGTTGGTGACCATGTGCCTCTCAAGACCAGTGGCGGTGGATCTCTCAAGAAAGTGGAGGACTTCAAGTATCTGGGAGCGAGGATGCTGAGCTCAGAGAATGACATCAAGGTCTGGAAAGCGCTCGCATGGAAAGCCCTCAATAACATGGGGAAAATCTGGATATCTCGGATGTCTAAGGGTCCCAAACTGAGATTCTTCATTGCAAATGTAGAGACCATATTATTGTACGGGTATGAGGCATGAACTCTCACTTGAGCACTGTCCAAGTCTCTCGATGGTACCTACACCCGAATGCTCAGAAAAGTTCAAAATGTCAGTTGGAGGGACCACATCACCAATGCCCAGCTCTACGGGGAGCTTCCACCTCTGACCGAAAAGATCAGGTGGAGAAGGATGAGACTCGCTGGTCGCTGCCAGCGCCCCCAGAAATGCCAGCTAACAAGGTTGTGCTGTGGGAACCCAGAGGACAGAGATGTGTGGTGCGTCCGTCACCATGCCTGTCGGAAACCAGCACCACTGCCTCGGTGATGTTTTCAATGATTTAATAATAATAATAATTTTAAATTGCTTATATGATACTCAGAGAAGTGAAATTAATGGCCTAATGTGCCCTTGCTGTTTCTAAATATTCTCAGTTTAGATTATTCAGTTTACTTTCAGTTTAATAATTCTGTAGTTATTCAGTTTAGTTATTCTGTAAGGCCACCCGGGTTACATTGACCTGATCTACAGAAATCCAACTTTACACTAATTATTTTTAAAGCATTTTTCAAGATAGTAATGATTTTTTTTTCCCGTGGTTTCATTACTGAATGGATACAGTGTACATTCCACTAGTTTAATTATGGGTAGTGTTGGGGTAAATATTCAATTACATGAAAAATTATTGCAAATGCATATAGAGTGATACGATATGGATAGCTATAGAAAACAAATATTTCTGCCTTATGGAGGGATCATTTCATGGACACTTCTCGAGAACTGAACCCTTAGTAACCCATTGTAGGTACACAAAAAAGCTGGAGAAACTCAGCGGGTGCAGCAGCATCTATGGAGCGAAGGAAATAGGCAACGTTTCGGGCCGAAACCCTTCTTCAGTCTGAAGAAGGGTTTCGGCCCGAAACGTTGCCTATTTCCTTCGCTCCATAGATGCTGCTGCACCCGCTGAGTTTCTCCAGCTTTTTTGTGTACCTTCGATTTTCCAGCATCTGCAGTTCCTTCTTAAACCCTTAGTAACCCATTGATTGGCTGTATCTTTTACTCTCACACTAGTCAGTTAACTAATTACAACTTAATCTTTGATATTCTTGCTAACGTTATTTCCTCTGCTTATCCAATAAAACATACGTGCAGTAGTGTCTAACAACTGTGCCTAACTAACAGCTGTCTGCATATATTCATACTTTCAAAGAACAGATCAATTTGAGAATATGCATATCAAAATTAATTGGATTCCATTACACTAAAGTAGAGAAAGCTTTGGAAATAAGAGTAATTATAATGCAATATTTAAGACAGCTTTAAAGAAAGCTTCAAAAGTTCCTTTTTGAACTAGGCCTCGTTTTTACTGTGAAGATGTCTCATTAATCCTCCATGGATATAATTGTGGTGTTTAAAACTTCAGCTTGTCAGAATATGAACAGTAGAGTTTTGTCAGGCTGCTTGGTTATAGGTCTTATGCTAACCCAGGAAATGACCACAGAGGCCTGAATTTTGTAGCCAACAGTGCTACCAATCCCAAAGGAACCTAGCCACCAAACTTTGGATGCCTCCATGGTGTGGTGTTTCCATTTGCCATGTAACAGGTGCAGGGAATCTTTGATGTCAGCAGTAATGACCGCTGTCAAACTGATTGAACAGATTGTCAGATTTATTTCTCCTTTCTCTCTGCAAACCAGATAGTTAAAAAGATCTAACAAAAAAAAATTAAGCTTCAAAATAAAGTTTAATATACACAGATGAATTAAGGCAGAATCTAAAGAATAGTATAGTAAAAATCTTTAAGTTAATATATTGACAATACATTTATTTATTAAAATCTATAGAATTTGGGAATAATTATTCTGCAGGGAGTAAGTTCAAAGTTCCACACGCATCTAATTACTCTGGCCAGAGTTAAACAGTAGTTAAGGCCGAAGAGGTTCAGACCACCTCAGTGTTAAGACATTATATTGTCTCTCAATATATTTTAACGGGAAAATAGTTTAACTGCAGGAGTACCCTGATAATACTTTAATTGCCCCAACAAAGACAAGGAACAGAGTTTCAGTGACAGAAACAATTAGTTTTTGCACAATTTCCCCAGCATGTTCCAGGTGTTGTCATATTTGCTCCATTGTATGGCTCTTTGATTAGTGCTATATTTTGCCAAACAAAGGCTGTGCTGGGAAAGCACAACAGGTTGGCAGCATCCAGTGTGAAACAGCAGAGTTAAATGTACAAGTGCTTTAACAGAAAGAGACGTAGCTGCAAAATCGAATTCTACCAGATATTTCTGCATTCACCAAGGAGAAGGACATGGAGGATCAGTGTGGAGAACGCTAATATGCTGGGGCAATTTGAGATCAAGAAGTAAATGATGTTGTGGCTCTTGAAGAGCATTGAGTTGAACAAATCACCAGTTCTTCATGGGATCTATCCCAGTTTATTGAGAAGAAGCAAGAGGGGATTGTAAAGGTCTTGATGAAAATCTTTGTGTCACCTCTGGCCACATGCAGAGGACTGAAGAATAGCCAATCTTGTTCCTTTGTTTAACAAGGGAAGTAGAGATAATCCAGCAAATTATAGGCCCTCGAGCCTCTCATCAGTGGAAGCTCTTGGAAAGGGCTCCTCAGTGTAGGATTTACTTGTATTTCAAAGAGAATTGGCAAATTAGGGTCAATCAGCAGGATTACAATCGAGCGTCCATGGTGTACGGATATAGGATAAAGGGAATAACATTTAATGCAAGATAAAGTCCAGTGAAGTTCGATTAAAGATAGTCCAAGAATCTCCAATGAGAGATCAGGACCACTCTCTGGTTGGTGATGGGATGGTTCAGTTATCTGATAAGAGCTGGGAAGAAACTGTCCTTGAATCTGGAACTATGAGTTTTCACGCTTCTGTACCTCTTGGCTGATGGGAGAGGGGAGAAGAGAAAGTGAAATTCGTCCTTGATTATACTGGTGGCCTTGCAGAGGCAGCATGAACTGTAGATGGAATCAATGGAACAGAGTTTGTGTGATGGTCTGCGCTATGTCCATAATTCTCTGCAATTTCTTGTGGTGGAGCTGTACCACGTTGTGATACATCCTGATAAAATGCTTTCTAAGGCGCATCTGTAGAAGTGAGTGAGAGTTGTTGGGGACATGCCGAACTTCCTAAGCCTTCTAAGTAAGTAGCAGCTTTGGTGTGCTTTCTTGGCCATTGCTTCGATATGAGATCCTGCTTTTTTTTTTCGAAACCAGAATGAAAGGTACCCACCTCTTGAAACAGGTGGGTACCTCAGAACGGTGTAGGGAGAGATTGAAGATGTCCGTGAATACTCCCACTAGTTAGTCTACAAGGATCGTAAGGATGCAGCCAGGGAACTCCATCCGGACCAGTTGCTTTCCGTGGGGTCACCCTCAGGAAGACCAATCTAACTTCTACAACAATGACATTAAAGATGCTTTTAGGTAGGCACATAGATGTGCGGGGAATAGAGGAACATGGATCACATGCAGGCAGAAGATATTAATTTACATTTTATTATGTTGGGCATGGACATTGTGGCCCAAAGAGTCTGTGACTGCGCTGTACTCTTCAACTTTCAATGTTCTACATTTGATCAAACAGGAGAAAGTAAAACACCAGATGAGGTAAAGAATGTAAAAAGAAATACAATTGGAAATAAGAGTAAAACTTCTTCAAACTAAATAAAACCAATAAATTGTGCAGGGCAGGCTGAAGCCTTGGAGAGATAAACAGAGTTAACATTTCAGACCAATAACCTTTCATTAAGACTAGAAAAGGTTAGAAATAAAACAAGTTGTCAGATGCAGGAAAGAAGGGAGCAATAAGAAACTGCAGAAGGGAAGGCGTGTGACATACCGGAAGGCACGAGAGATTAAGTGACAAATGTCGGTGCATGGTAAAAAGTGGCCGTAACGGATCAAGTAAAATAAAAATGAAAGCTGGTCGCAAGGAGATACCGATGGCAACCATTATCTGAAACCTGCTCAGGCTGGACATTCTGTAAAGGAAGAGGCAGATGCTGGAAATATGGAGCATAAGGGACAGGATAACAGGAGGCATGACAGAGGGGGGGAACAGCAAGAGAGGGTGTTGCAGAAATCTCGTCGGAGAGAGGAGGGGAACATCTTCAAAGTAGTGCCTGCCCCTGTGAGAAGGGCTGCACTGGATCAAACAGTGGCACAGGGGCAGGCAGCCAGCAATTCTGCGACAACAGAAAACCTGCCCCATTGTTTTTGCTTCATTACAGCAGACAGTAGCTCACAGTGCAAGGGAGAGGGTGTGAATTAGAGCAGACTGCAGTTTGCATTCTACGGTTTGTAAATACAAGGAAAAGGTGTTGAAGCTCTGTCGTTCCAGTATCCCTGGTCAACTGGATGCAAAGATCATGTAGTTCTGGATACCTGGTGATGTAGTTCAATATTGACATCTGTTGGAGGGAATTGTGTGCTTGACCTGAACTGTGAATCTGGCTTTCTTGGGACCCAGTTGTCATCTTAATTACAACTCAGATTGGTACACAAAAAAAATGTCATAGAGCAGTGGTAAGTTTCTCAAAATAGTTGATTTATTCAACAGTATATAATGGGAAATACTGAGAGAACCCAAAGTGTTTCAATGACTCACAGCACCTACATGCCTTTTATAATCGGTGACACAGTGGCTGCATGCAGATTTTATCGTTAAGAAATAACTCATCAATAATCAATTTTCAATTTTCTGTTGACACAAGGAACTGCAGATGCAAAAAAATATACGATGTGCTGGAGTATTTCCAGAATTTCTTTGATCGGCATCTATATGTGATGTTTTGAATGATTTCACAAGTGAATAAAATACAATCAATTTTGTAATGGTAAGTTGCAATTAGCACCTCATTAATAATGTGAAAATACATACTGGTTTACAAATTGCATTAAATTTGAAACATTAGAATATAAATTTACCAATTTGTTTTGTAAAACAATAGAGCTACAAATGTCGTTACTGTGCAGACTTTGCACTGTTTTTTCCTGAACATCTTACACAAACAACAGATTACATGAAGACTTAATTGGTGAGGTTGGTTGCAATCTATCTGATAAACTACATGCCAATGTGGAATCCAAGAGCAGATCTGTTACCAGATTTAATTCCACTTTCTGTACTTTCTCATCTGCTGTTAAGGTGCAATTTCTTCATTTTGCCTTGACTAGTGTCACAAGGGTGAAGACTGCATCTCTCTTCCAGTTTGCTCCTCTTAGAGAAAGTGTACTTAGTGTCATGTTATTTGAACTGGCTACCCCAGACGACCAAGCTGGCATCAATGCATTCAGGCTATGAAAGCCCCGTAGTGGTCTGACCTTTCAGTGTGAGACTGCTCTTGAGGATCTTGAAATTTCATGTTCATCAGTAGTAGGAACAGAATCACACCCATACTCCTCACACCCATACTCACCTCACCGTCGCGGAGCTGGCCGAGTCCAGACCGCTTTTCAGGGCTCCTGCAACGGCGACTTCTCCCGCCCGAGTTGCGGGGTTGAAGAGCTCCTGGAGCGGGGCCTTACATCATCGCCCCGCGCGGCTTGGAATGGCCGCGGGACTCTGCGAGCGCACGCCGGGGGCTCTAACATCAAGAACCCGGTGTGCGACCTTGCATCACCCGGCGTGGCTTTAATGGCCGCAGGACAATTCGCCATCGCCCGCCGGGGGCTTTGACTTTGACTCTGACATCGGGGGGGGAGAGTGCAGTGGAGAGATAAGTTTTTTGGCCTTCCATCACAGCAATGTGATGGATGTTTATGTAAATTATGTTGTGTCTCGGGTCTATTTGTTTGTAATGTATGGCTGCAGAAACGTCATTTCGTTTGGACCTCAAGGGGTCCAAATGACAAATAAATTGTATCGTATCGTATCAGGCCGTTTGGCCCATCATGTCTACTCTGCTATTCATTCATGGCTGATCTATCTTTCCCTCTCAATCCCATTCTCCTGCCTTCTTCCCATAACCCCTCACACCCATACTAATCAAGAATCTATCAATCTCCGCCTTAAAAATATCCATTAACTTGGCTTCTACAGTCTTCTGTGCCAATGAATTCCACAGATTCATCATCCTCTGACTAAAGAAATTCCTCCTCATTTCCTAAAGATACGTCCTTTTATTCTGAGGCTATGGCCTCTGGTCCGAGATTTTCCCACTTGTAGAAATATCCTCTCCACATCCACTCTATCCAGGCCTTTCACTATTCGGTAAGTTTCATTGAGGTGTCCCCTCATCCTTCTAGTTAGGGACATTTCAGGAACCTAACTTCATATTGTGGAATGGAAATAGCCTGTGCATGGTTTCTTATGGGGTAACCACTGCTCACCAACTATTCTCACAGAAAAAAATCAAAAAACATCAGAACGGCTAGAGATCTGTAACACCCAAGGACAAGCCTTAAAAAATCAGGCTAGGGTTCATGAGGGTCATGCTGGGCTTCATTTAAGGTACAATGTGCAGTAGCCAAAGCAACATCCATACTAATTAAAGAGCAAACTGCACATGGACAGCGACAGTCATGCTGTGCAGCTGTGAGGCAGCAACTGCACTTTCTGTGTCACTGTGCCTCCTAATTATGGCATCCCTAAATCCACACAGTCACAGAGAGAATGTGCAAACGCCACACACTAGAAGTCAGGATCAAATGAGCTCCACAGAATTGTGAGCTAACAGCATCACTCTGTCCTCGTGGTCGCATCTGGGAATCCAATTCAACCCTTCCTTGTGTATCAATAACACTATTGTATGTCAAGAACACTTGGGTACCTAAATAAGCTTTAAAAAAAGTTAACATTACCAAAAAAAAAACAAATAAACAAAGCACGTATATGAGGATCAGCAGCACTGCATGGTGACCAGATTGGTCTCACCCTATATTCGTATTGTACAACTTGCCCTCAAACCAGCTAACCAGGCAGTAGAAAGGTACATTAGCAAGTCTACATATGCCTTTTTGAATTAGTATTTTTCTACAAAGAAAAATAATCAATTTGAACTGTAAATGAGTCAGTGGGGATAAACATGAAACAAACAGATTGAGTGTATAAATTGTTATTTGCAAAATGTCAAAGAGCCACAGAGAGCAAATTAAGAACCGCTTCACTAATGGGAAGGTTATTAGAAGCTTTGCTTGTTTTCCAACCAATCGCCTCACAAATATGCTGTCTTGACTTGTGTTGGTTATGTTCATTTATTAGTTCAGTTCAATTAGAATTTATAAATCCTTAATCTGACCCTCTTGAAATACAAGATCTAGAGTTTATGAAACTTAATTAAAAATATTTAAGTATTTTTCTGGCAGAATTCAAAAGGACGATTGATTTATCTTATAAAGTAAAGCAGACACATTCACGTAACTTAAAAAAATGGAGATGGATTTCAAAATAAAAAGACTCAAGAGATATTATGAGAAAAAAATCATAAAATAAGTGTGGAAGGAGCTTCATCAACCTGGTTGACTGATACTATTTTTTACATAAATATTAATCTACTGCAGTCCCCACCAGCCATTTCATTAGTTCATATTATTTGTTTTTCAGTTAAGCAGGCTGATTATTTCTGAAGAATGCTCTCGACCCGAAACGTCACCCATTCCTTCTCTCCAGAGATGCTGCCTGACCCGCTGAGTTACTCCAGCATTTTGTGTCTACCATTGATTATTTCACAAACTGATTTCTCTGTAAAGGATTGTAAAGTGATTTTTTGTCGGAACAAGAATGCTGGATATATTTTCACCTTGCCTCCCAAGTGTACATCTGACATCCTGGATTGGCAGTCGTTGAATGAAGCCATCCAATTTCCATTTCCAGTCATTTCAAATTATAATTAAAATCACAATTTGACATGTAATAGTCAGCTAAGGTCTAAAATCAACTCACCAGCTAAGGTAGTGCTGACATTGTGCTCAATCCATTCTCTGATACAGATTAACACCTACCAACTACTTTGTCAATGGAAACAACAATGTTGATGATTACTGTTTCAATCAAGGATACTGTTCTTCCTGAATCCACTGGTTCAACAAAACAATGCCTTGACATTAACGGAAAGCCTCTTTTGCACTTCTGTTCTCATGTTCATCAAGACTTGATTTAGGACACAGTTCCACTTGCACTGAGACCTCGCCTAGCTGTGGGGGCAGTGAGCCTAAAGAATACGTATATCATGGTGCAACCTGTTCTTGTCTTTCACCAACACTGTAAAGGGCCTGTATACTTGGGCGACATTTGGGCAATAGCCTAAAATGAGGTTGTCGCATCGTGATCAAGCCGTGACGCGGACGTGACGCGGGGATGACGCGGGGTGAGGCGTGGTGACGCATGCAGTGACGGGCGGTAATGCGCGGTGCTTCCCTGTCGCCCCAGGATTTTGGAATGTTCAAAATCCAGGGGCGACATCTGGGTGTCTCATCATGTCGTGCACCCTGTCACACGCTGACGTATGCTGTTCTGTGGGTGACGCCCAGTTAGAGTTAGGGTTAGGGACCACAGATGGGCTGTAAAATATTCTTCCTTCAATGCATTGATTTTAAACATTAATATATTAAAATTAATACAATAAAATCAATTGTGCAAATGAAAAGATGTCTGTCGTTCAGTTTTATTTATAGATGTATTGGTCCGCTTCCACTCTTCTCCCCCTTATCCACTACCCCTCCCATCAGCCATCTTCACCAGAGAGGGTGAGAAGGGGATGTGAGGGGAGGGGGTAGTGGATAAGGGGGAGAATAGTGGAGCAGGGAGAAGGGAGGAAGAAGGTGGAAGGGAATAGGGGGGAGAAGGGAGGGGAGAAGGGTAGGGGGGAGTGGAGAATGAAGGATGGGGTGGGAGGGGGGAAGAGGGGAGAGGGGAGTTCAGTCTACACTCACTGAATCCATCCCTGTGAAAATTTATAGAGACGGTGATTGGATCTGGAAGCGGACCAATACATCTACAAATAAAACTGAACGACTCAGACATCTTTTCATTAGCACAATTGATTTCATTGTATTAATTTTAATATATTAATGTTCAAAATCCATGCATTGAAGGAAGAATATTTTACAGCCTCAACCCTAACCGGACATCACCCGCATGACAGCATACGTCAGCATGTATGTCGTGCAACTTGACGGTTTTACGGGCATCAGTCACTGATGCTCCGCTGTCGCCCAAATGTCGCCCAAGTGGGACAGCCCCATTACGGGTGTCTTTTCCATCAGGAGTAACAGGAGTACGAACCTTCCTGTCTTTTCTTCTTGCCTACCTCAACCCAACAAAAACTGATTGTAATTTCAGGATCAACACTCAAACTCAAAGCATCTACCTAGCGATCAAACTCAGGGTTGTGGTGGTCTTTTTGCCTTTAGCCATAAAGCCCATTCACAAACTATTATGAGTGACTTCAATTGGTTTATAACACTATTCTTTGTACTTCGTTGGCATTGAATGGTGGCACAAAAACTAAAAGGGTTCATGTTGTTGAGTTTAATTTGCTACCACACTATGTTGAAACTAAGTTCATGCTTGGTCCAAGGACAAATAAATTAACTCAGCCACATCAAAGTATTGAATTGTAGATCCCTGTGGTTGCCTCATCGTAACACCAGCCATTAAGTCAACTCAGCAAAGAAACATAATCAAAAATTAACCCTATATGAGCCCTTATATTATGCACCTACTCCCTAAAACAACCCATGACAAACCTAGAAGGAGCTTCAAAGACATGTAAGCCACTTAGTGATCAATTTCCATGGAGACTTTCAGAAATGGCAGTGCTGAGATGAAAAGAAAAAACGTTGCTACTGGTGCAGTTGTTGGTATCTCCTTCACTAGGCAGCAGGAGAGCCTAGAGCCTGGAGGCAGCAGGAGAGCATGAAGTGTGGAGAATGTTGCCTACTATCATTTGAAGGCTGAGATTGTCAGCAACAAAAGTAATGGAACATGATAGCAACCTGACACATTGCTCTGCGTGGACTCATAGCATGCACAGCAGAATAGGGTTCAGGTGACAAGTTTGATGATGGTGACCGGTGAAGATGGCTGATGGGCAAGCACAGCAAAGTGCTTGTCTACTGGGTGAATTTGCCTAAACGTCAAGGAGCATGAAAGAGTCAGAATGACACGGTGCATCCAACCAAAGTACAGAGTCTGATCTCCAATGACTCCTGGAGCAGCACAAGCAGATGTCATCCAACATCTGGATGGAACAGTTGAAGCTAAGGCTTCTAAAAGGTTTGCTCGGCTTGCTGTTCCAAGGTCAGGTTGTTGATTCCAGTTTGCAAAGCTCTTCCACTTATCAAGTAGTCCAATTATCCACCTTCCCACGCTTGCAGGAGCATCACCGGGAGTGAATGATAGCGGCTCCGTGCATTGCAAACACCCAACCCTCTTTAAGATGGTCTGAATTTATTTTCCATCACAGGCACTCTGTCAGTTCCTTTGTTGCTGGAACACTGCCCAGGCAGATATTATCCCTACTGAGAAGCTGCCCAAAGTCAGGCTTTCCAGTACAGTGCTGCAGTCACTCTCTAAGGGAATTTGCTGCGTCCTGCACTGAAAGTCAGCAGCTTCCCATCAGCCATGTTGCACCACTATTCAGGAACACAAAGATTGGCAAAGGCAAGCCATGATCACATTGAATGGTGGTGCTGGCTCGAAGGGCAGAATGGCTAACTGCTGCACCTATTGTCTATGTATCTATGTAAATGGAAAACAGGAAGTTAAGGAATTGCACTGAGGTAATTAATTCAAAGTCCTGAATAATTATGCATGGTGTGATGTATAAATTTGGTTTAGATGTTTATTTTTTCTATCGTGGATAAGCTGACACTATGATAGTCAGCACAGTGGGAAGGTAAAGTGTGACATTGTTGGTGAATAATGGATTATAATTACATTTACTGAGCTGTTCTTGGAAAGCCTGGTTGGAAAGCCTGTCTGCATTTCCAACTCTTCTCATCCTTGCCCATAAATCTGGAACAAGGCTAAACCCTCCTTTCAGTGAGCCTACTCAGACCACCTCACATTTCACATTTTGCAAGGTTGCTGATAGTGATTCGCATCAATATTGTTCTATCACATCCCGTGATATTGAGAAATTAAAACCATTGAAGACCCCACCCTTTTCTGTTTCCTATGTTTGTCCCAGCCTATTTCTGCGAATACTAACCAATGGATCCACAAATATTTTTACCCCTCTTTGCACTTGTGGTGCAGGAAGACCTGCTATCTATTATCTATATTTCCAGCCTTGTTTTACATTATTAGAAATGGCATCCTTTTCATTAAAAACATTTTGATCAGGGTGAGGCATTGTACTGATTTCTGAAATTATTTTTTTAATTGCTGATGGCTGCAGAGTCTCAATATTTTTATTCAAAGTAATGGCCACTGTAAATGCCTATGCCTATCTGATCTTTGTGCTATTCTGGTTGGGATTTGTTGAATTGTTTAATATCAAAGCAGAATGAGACAGCATGTTAAAATACTGTCTTGAGGGAGTCATGTTCAAATTCAGCTCAAATTGGAAGGATACAGCCATCTGAAAATTTTTACTGGTACTAAATTCTTTCAATCTTAGTTCACTTGTGAGAAGTTATGTACAAGTTTCTGAACCATTAGTTGGCCAATTTCACTCAGGGTTTATATGGAAGCGGAAATTGAACCAGGAGATGTGGATAGGTCACATGGGCACAATAAGTGTCACTATTCTGAGGAGCTGCAGGGAAGGTTTCTTAATATACTTTCTTCAATTTGGACAACAAGAAAAGCCAAGCAACATTTTTGTCATCATATCATTACGTGTGCAATGATGTCAATGGGAATAACGTCATTAAATACAGTGCAATAAAACTTGATTTCATAACTTACAGAAGAATCATAAAGAGAATATCTCTTAAAGATATCGTAAAGTTGTTTGCCACTTTTCTTACATTCTTATTCGTACTATTTCTTCTCTCGATTCTTGTAGTGACCTCTTTCACATTTGAGAGCTTGTTTTAAGAGACAAGAGACAGGAGAGTCAAGAGAGTTTAATTGTCATATGTGCGAGGAATAGAACAATTGAATTCTCACTTGCTGCAGGAGAGAAGCTGTTTTTATTTACTGGTGCTACATTATTTCCACCACACATCTTGAAAAACCTGTCAGCTTTACATTCAGATGTTTTAATTAAATTTGTTCCACAAAAGATAACTGTAACCCTGGTATTATTTTCTTAGTGTCAACACACTCTCTGCATCCTTTCAAGTAAATTAATTTATTATTAAAAATGTCATCTTAAGAACTCAATAATCTTTTATAATTAACTTTAGTGGAGTTTTCTTTTACCACTGAATTTTTTACCACTGTGTTGCTAATTAATCTAAACTTTTCTTGGAAATGTATTCAAAAGTTTATCTTTTCAAAATGTCAAGTAAATTCATTCTCTCCAAGAGAGATGCAGATAAACTGTTTGATTTGGACTGGATAACTCTACTTATATTTTGGAAATATGTGCCCAAAACTTTCCAGATTCTGACCATTCCTCATAGAAATATAAACAGGTTTGTCATGTAAATAGTAAAATCACATTACTGTTCTCATCTGCCTTTCACCAGTAAATCTTGTGGCATTGATCATTATACCATGAGCCAGGAATAGCTGCCTCCTATAGCCCATAATCCAGTTATTCTGCAGGAAGTCATTGGGTGGCATTTCTAAAAAAAGATTTAAATTCTGTTTCTCGTGTAGATGTGTGCGTATTGACTCATGTGCTTAAGCAAGGATCTTAACACACTGAAAAGAGGCAATCACATGATTTACATTGCATAAAGTGTGAGTGAGAGGGGAATCTTATTGTGGGAGGTCAAGAATAGATCCTTTCATCCAGATGAGAAGACAGATGGACCCCTACCCTCGTCCTTCATAAGAGATTTAAAACATGTAAAAACTTTTAATTTATCACTTGATCAACTTCCTCATAGCACTAATTACTATTTTAATACTGGGTGCTTTCTAAAACCATAGCATGGATACCATAGACACACTGATATCTAAATAAAATAAAATATAGGGTATTGTGTATAGAAGTTGGTATGTTATGTTACAGTTGTACAAGGGATTGGGGAGGCTGCATTTGGAGTATTGTGTTTAGTTTTGGTAATCCTGCTATAGGAAGGATGTTGTTAAGATAGAAAGTGCACATAGAAGATTTATAAGGAAGTTGTCAAGACTTGAGGGCCTGAGGTACAGGGAGAGGTTGGGCAGGCTTGCACTTTATTCATCGGTGCAGGAAGCTGAGGCATGATCTTATAGAGGTTCATTAAAATGAGGGGAATAGATAGGGTGAGTACTCAAAGTAGGTGAATTAAGAACCAGACGACCTGGGTTTAAGGTGAGAGCGGAAAGATTTACTTGGAACCATAGGGGCAACTTTATCACATAGAAGGCAGTGGGAATATGGAAAGAACTATCAGATGGTGTAGTTGAGGCAGTACTATAACAACATTTAAAAGACATTTGGACAGGCACATGGATAGGAAGGATTTAGAGGGCAATGTCCCAAACACTGACAGTGTAGATGGGGCTACACTGGACTTGTGTAGATGGGACATCTTGCTTTGTATCGGAATATTGGACCGAAAGATCTGTTTATATGCTGCAGGACTCTACGACTCTATGGTGTCACTAGGGAACTAGGAGTAACAGGGGCATGAAGTAGTAGTTGATTGGGCCTTTGAGGAATACATTCATGGCCAGTGCAGTTTTGGAAGAGTTGTCTCACGTAGAATAGAAAATCACAGGTGATGTCTGAGAGTAATAAAAACATAGATAGGGTTCCATGGAAGATAGAAAAGGGGCAGGTGGTTGTAGAGCAAATTAAATGTAAGTGTAAGTAGATGGTCTTTGTGATTGTGCCGGCTTCTCAGCACTGGTTGGAATAGAATTCTGCTGTTGTAAACTGTCTGGTACAAATGAGGCAGCAACCAGGGAGGGGATGGGATCAATAAGATTGATGCTAGCACAAGAACAATTGCAGAAGTTGATTGATAGCTTCTTTCCCATGAGCTGCAGACTAAGACATTAGATTTTTGCTGACTGTGAAGGTGTCCATCCTATCTCTTTATCCATCTTTGTCCTGTGGCTTATCAGTAACTCCTGAACATGAACAAGTGCTGATATTCTTTCTAGTTTATAGAAAGGATGTGGTGGCTTAATTCGGGCCCTAAATTTATTTAACCATCTGCATTACCATCCAAAACCTTGTGCAACCTGAATGTATTTAGTAGAATAAATATATAATTTATAACAATTCTATAAATTTATATGTGTACATATATATTTACATTTGTATGGAACACATTGGACCCGTGAGTAGTGTTTGTATTTTGACAAGCGCACATCCACAGATTATAAAGAACCATGGACACATAAATGTACTTCCTATTTACATTCCAATATTATGTCGCCACACTTCCTCACACACACCACTTTCAATCTACCTTGCCATCCCCATAATATTGTTGGGCAGTGTTTTTGTTTGGGGAAATTAAAGGTGTACAGTAGCAAACTAGGAGTAAGGCCAAGCCGACAGGAATATATTTGTTACCACCCTTCCAGTGAAGAGGAACATTGTGTATAAGTGTTAACAGGGTGTGGGATCATTTCATTAATTTTTAAATACAGATTCCGCGGTGGAACTGAGAACCTTATTTATATGCATCTACTGATCTTCCAATGTTCAAGAAACCCAGCAGTTGGATGAATGCCTTTTGCAGCTTCATCCTTGTGGCCAAGGTGAGCAGGAAAACTCTCCAGTCTCTGAAGGAAGCATTCAACCACTTTTGCTGCCCAGTCTTCTTGTACCCCACCTCACTCTAAGCCTGCTAGACTATCATTCTCCTCTTGCTCACAAACCCAGGATTACAAAGTGCCTTTCGCAAGGATCCCAGTTGTGATTCTCCTCCTCTGCAAGATTACTTCTATAGCTTAAGAAGGACATACAACTGCAATGCAACCATTTCCTTTATACAGCTGAGGTGCCGCAGTGGGCTTAATATTGCTAATAATCGCTGGTTTAATTGCCCAGATACAAAGCACTTTGCTAACTTAGCCATCCAGTGGATAGTAGAAAGTAGTGAGATCCTGCCATGAATAACAGAACGTCCACATCCTAACCTCACCAACCTCACTGGCAACTTCTAGGCTCCCTTGATTTCGTCTCAGCATCCCACAGATATCTAGGCCATATGATCTACCTGAATTTCCAGTGATTTCACTCCTTTATGACTCACTTAAAGAAAACACATTTACAATAATAGCCAGACGAACTCTCAATATATGGACATCTGTAGTCTTATTTCAAGCCCACATCCACTGCAATTCAAGCAATCCATCAGGAAAGCATCAATATCTTTATAACTTAGAAGACCCTTTGGTTATCAATTTCAACAAATTCATTTTCAAGAAATCAATGAACAGCTTCTATCCATGATTCATCTTCGGGCACTTTGATGGTTGCAGACAGCTGGGAATACCCCATCATTCACACTACCACTTAGCCATGTTGGTGATAACATTTGCATAACCATTAAATTCTCCTCCTCCAGAGGATTACATCCATAGTTTAAGAAGGACATACAACTGCAATGTAAACACTTCTCTTACAGCTGAGGCATTACCGTGGGCTTAACATTGCTAATGTTTTGGCATGTACCATTTCTGTGGTTTCTAAGGTAAATTAATGGTTGAACACCTTGCAAAATAAAGTAAGATTAGTTAGATTTGCAGTATTCGTATTCATATCAAACTCCAAGACTGATCCCAATAGTAATCATACTTGCATCCAAAAATATGTGTCTAAATGTCCTTGCACTGAAAGCCATGTGATTTCATTTGTCAATAAACCTACAATTTCTTCAGTGAGTTCTCATTAATTTTCTTGTTTCATTCTACTTCTACTTCTGGTTTGTTAACTCTCAAAGGCCTTAAGATACGTTTTCACTCTCTCAAGAATGTTATCTGAAATGATTAGTTCACCATTTTAATACAGGCAAATCAAAATATCTGTTGGGGGATATCTTCTTTAAATCATATTCACAAGTTATTGGAGGCAGAAATATACCCAAACATAACAGACTTTGTAATATATTTTTTTATTAAAGGTAATCAATTACAATGCTTCAAACAACTTTATATCAAATTAATTCAATTTGCATTAAGTAAAACACTAGTAATACTTATCTACTGTTTTTTTAGAAATAATGATAGAGAAAGAATAGAGAAAGAATAAATCATTAAGAGAGTCAAACATAACAGACTTGAAACTTGTTCACTAAAATTCAAAGAAATCGCTCATGTTGTTACAAATTCGATTAGCCCAAATTAGAATAATTTTGTACATCGTTCTGAATTCCTTAGTGCCCATTAGTAATTTTACTTTGTCACTTTTGGCAGTATTTATATTCTTCCTCACATTTTTCTTCAGCAATAAACACTTCCTATTAATGTCAAATGTGATACACAGACAAAATTCATCCGCTATAAAATTTTCAATCTCGTTGGTAAGAAAAACAATCTGATTTATTCATTGAACAGTCAGCACTGTGAAACTGTGCTGCCTAAAGGGCCATCACTCAGGTGGTGTTCTTTATCCTCGGTGAGAACTCTGACCTCTGCATTCTCAAATATAATCCTTACCATGGGCCTTGCCAATTTTGTCCAGGTGGACAGGTTTATGGTCACACACAGTTCGTAGTCTCGTGGTCATTCCAGGCTCCACTGCTGATCTTTGCGTACCTATGTAAACTGTGTACCTATGTAAACTGTTTCCGCTTTACTGTATGTTGCTTCAGCGGCAATAGCCAAATTCAATTTTATCCTGAGGTCGGAAAGGATGTATGTCATGATTCTTCTTTCCCCTTCAGCATAACTCAACTGTAATTAATCTTCCAAATATGAGCTTGACCTCACTGAAACCTCTAGTAGGAGAGGACACAGACAGTTGTTCTCACAGACTCCTTCTTCACTCAGTGAGGTTCTACCTCAACCTTGGGCTGTCAGTACAGTCAGTGTGAATGTTTGTGACTCACAAACATCCAGTAACACAGAGGGCATGTAGGAAAAATATTAAATGAATGAAAAATGTTGTACTTTTATTACATTTAGAAAATGAATTGACCTATCTACACAGTAACAGTAATTATATTGTTAAAATGTAGATACGTGAAATCTTGAGCATAACACTATGTGCTGAAACAACTCAACTGGTCAGGCACCATCTTTGGAGGGAATGGACAGATGATGTTTCAGGTCGGGACCCTTCAGACTGTCAGATAATGTTTTGGGTTGGGACCCTTCTTCAGGCTTGTTCCATTATTGAAAGTCACTTTGATAAGGAACATAAACAGTTTTCTCTTGGGAAGCTTGTCTTTCATTAATGTTGTGTTCACTGAGTTTAATGGTCAGAGTCCCCGTACAGGTGGCTTGCAGAAGGTCACACAATCCACCAGCTTCGAGATAGTCACCACCATTGGGGCTAGTGAACAAATAAGGTGGATGGGTTGAATGTGTAGATAGTTATTAATGAATATGATATGGTTGGGATCACGGAGACATGGCTCCAGGATGACCAAGGCTGGGAGCTGAACATCCAGGCATATTCAATATTCAGGAGGGATAGACAGAAAGGAAAAGGAGGTGGGGTAGCGTTGCTGGTTAGAGAGGAGATTAACATAATAGAAAGGAAGGACATTAGCTTGGAGGATGTGGAATTGATATGGGTAGAGCTGCGAAACACTAAGGGGCAGAAAACGCTACTGGGAGTTGTGTACAGGCCACCTAACAGTAGTAGTGGAGTTGGGGATGGCATCAAACAGGAAATTAGAAATGCGTGCAACAAAGGTAAAACAGTTATAATGGGTGACTTCAATCTTCATATAGATTGGATGAATCAAATTAGCAGGGGTGCTGAGGAAGAGGATTTCTTGGAATGTATGCGGGATAGTTTTCTAAACCAACATGTAGAGGAACCAACGAGAGAGCAGGCTATTCTAGACTGGGTATTGAGTAATGAGGAAGGGTTAGTCAGCAGTCTTGTTGTACGTGGCCCCTTGGGCAAGAGTGACCATATTATGGTTGGGTTCATCATTAGGATGGAGAGTGACATAGTTAATTCAGAAACAAGGGTTCTGAACTTAAAGAAAGGTAACTTTGGGGGTATGAGACGTGAATTGGCCAAGATAGACTGGCAATTGATTCTTAAAGGGTTGACGGTGGATATGCACTGGAAGGCATTTAAAGACCGCATGGATCAACTACAACAATTGTTCATCCCAGTCTGGCAAAAGAATAAATCAGGGAAGGTAGTGCATCCGTGGATAACAAGGGAAATCAGGGATAGTATCAAAACAAAAGATGAAGCACACAAATTAGCCAGAAAAAGCAGCCTACCAGAGGACTGGGAGAAATTCAGAGTCCAGCAGAGGAGGACAAAAGGGCTTAATTAGGAAAGGGAAAATAGATTATGAAAGAAAACTGGCAGGGAACATATAAAACTGACTGCAAAAGTTTTTATAGATATGTGAAGAGAAAAAGATTAGTTAGAACAAATGTAGGTCCCTTGCAGTCAGAAACAGGTGAATTGATCATGGGGAACCAGGACATGGCAGACCAATTGAATAACTACTTTGGTTCTGTCTTCACTAAGGAAGACATAAATAATCTGCCGGAAATAGCAGGGGACCGGGGATCAAATGAAATGGAGGAACTGAGTGAAATTCAGGTTAGTCGGGAAGTGGTGTCAGGTAAATTGAATGGATTAAAGGCCGATTATTTCCCCAGGGGCCGGATAGGCTGCATCCCAGAGTGCTTAAGGAAGTAGCCCCAGAAATAGTGGATGCATTAGTGATAATTTTTCAAAACTCTTTAGATTCTGGAGTAGTTCCTGAGGATTGGAGGGGAGCTAATGCAACCCAACTTTTTTTAAATGGGAGGGAGAGAGAAAACGGGGAATTACAGACCAGTTAGTCTAACATCGGTAGTGGGGAAAATGCTAGTCAGTTATTAAAGATGGGATAGCAGCACATTTGGAAAGTGGTGAAATCATTGGACAAAGTCAGCATGGATTTATGAAAGGTAAATCATGTCTGACGAATCTTATAGAATTTTTTGAGGATGTAACTAGTAGAGTGGATAAGGGAGAACCAGTGGATGTTATATCTGGACTTTCAGAAGGCTTTCGACAAGGTCCCACATAAGAGATTAGTATGCAAACTTAAAGCACACGGTATTGGGGGTTCAGTATTGATGTGGATAGAGAACTGGCTGGCAGACAGAAAGCAAAGAGTAGGTGTAAACGGGTCCTTTTCAGAGTGGCAGGCAGTGACTAGTGGGGTACTGCAAGGCTCAGTGCTGGGACCCCAGCTATTTACAATATATATTAATGATTTGGATGAGGGAATTGAATGCAACATCTCCAAGTTTGCAGATGACACTAAGCTGGGGGGCAGTGTTAGCTGTGAGGAGGATGCTAGGAGGCTGCAAGGTGATTTGGATAGGTTGGATGAGTGGGCAAATGCATGACAGATGCATGGCTGGGTGTCATGGTACACCCGTCATTGAAAGTAGGCATGCAGGTGCAGCAGGTAGTGAAGAAAGCGAATGGTATGTTAGCATTCATAGCAAACTGATTTGAGTATAGGAGCAGGGAGGTTCTACTGCAGTTGTACAGGGCCTTGGTGAGACCACACCTGGAGTATTGCGTACATCTAACCATCCAGAGCAGCCTACCATGCAGAACCTTATCAAATGCCTTGCTGAAGTCCATGTAGATAACGTCTATGGCTTTGCTCCCATCAACCTTTTTGGTTACTTCTAAAATACTCAATCAGATTCCTCAGAAACAATCTCCCATGCTGACTACCTCTAACCAGCCCCGTCTATCCAAATGCATATATATCTTACTCCACAGAATTCTCTCCAGTAACCTGCCTACCAGGATGGTAAGAGTCTAACATCCTATCAATGTTAGATTCATTCCCAGGCTTTTCCTTGCAGTGCCTATATTCTTAAATATAGGCACAACGTTAGCCACCTTCCAGTCTTCCGACACCTCACCTATGTCTAATACGGCTGATGGCTGTATTATTGATGCTATGAAGTCCCATCAGCGGTATAGCACTCCTTCCTTGTTGTACTTGAATATTGGGAACATTTATTGTGCTCAAGTCTCTTGAGATGGACTTGAACCCATAGCTTTCTCACTGACAACTGAGCCAGAGGTAACCATTCAGAGTGTACACAAAAAAGCTGGAGAAACTCAGCGGGTGCAGCAGCATCTATGGAGCGAAGGAAAAAGGCAACGTTTCGGGCCGAAACCCTTCAGACTGATCGGGGGTGGGGGGGGCGGGGAGAAGAAAGGAAAAAGGAGGAGGAGCCCGAAGGCTGGGGGATGGGAGGAGACAGCAGGAGGGCTGAGGAAGGGGAGGAGACAGCAAGGACTAACAAAATTGGGAGAATTCAATACAGTTGGAGGGCAGGGGGGATCACAGAGAGGGGGCAGTTAGAGAGGAGGTTGTGAAACTGTCTCCGGAGAGAGGAGGAGAACTTCTTCAAGGTAGGCATACCTTGAAGAGATTTCGCAGTGGAGTATGCAAAGTGTTTAAGAAGGAACTGCAGATGCTGGAAAATCGAAGGTACCTTCGATTTTCCAGCATCTGCAGTTCCTTCTTAACCATTTCCAGCATCTGCAGTTCCTTCTTAACCATTCAGAGTGTTTGACTGTTGATCCTTAGGACTATCTAACCAAGGTGGGCCTTCAAAAAGCCTTATGTCCTCTGGGACTAATCATTGATGGGCAGAGAATATCTAAAATAGTCGGTGCAAGTCCAATGTGTTCTTTGTTATTCATGCACTTTCTGCTTCTTAATCATCAACTGCTTTATTGTTATTTAGTGATCGTCGATTCTTCCTCATTCGTTTTTGGTGGCCTGTCATGGGTTCAGAATTTAAGCATGTAATCAAGATTGACAGCTCAGTGCAGTACTGAGGGAGAGTTGAAACATCATCTTTTGGAAGAGATGTTAATTGAAGGCTTCGTCGGCATAAAAGATTGCATCCAGACTCTTGATTAGAAAAAGAGCAGAAATGCACGTTGATGTCGGAGCCAACATTTATCTCTCAACCTAACATCTTTAAAAGTCATTTCTTCATAGCATTTATGCAAATTGGCTGCTTTGATTGCCCCAATGGAATGGTGCCTTCACTTCAAAGGTACTTCAGTGGCTATGAAGTGCTTTGGAACTTCTAACACAGTGAAAGTTTTCATATAAATGCACATCTCCAATATGTGCCTTTAAAGCAGTTAATTATTTATCATACAATTTTCTCAAAGTTACACAAAGTCAGACGCCATAACAAGAGTTACATTTCTGCATATGGTATTTTTAGAGTTCCACAACCATCACATAGCCTTATCAAGCGAAATAGAATTTGGACTTAACTATCCAGTTGCCAAAGCAAAACACAAATCCGTCCCTCAGCCATGGAACCAACATTTCTGGCCAGGTCTGTTCAACATGCAGTGTATACTCAGCAGTCATCCTTCGAGTGGTTCCTGTATCCAGTAATTTCCTGCATCTACTGCAATAGACCATAGTTTCCCAGAAGTGGTCAAATGGATATTTAGAAGATTGAAACGAATGAAGATCCCATGGAAATACAGAAAATAGGTGCAGGAGTAGGTCATTTGGCCCTTTGAGCCAGCACTGCCATTCAATATGATCATCGCTGATCATCCAAAATCAGTACATTGTCGCTGCTTTCCCCCGATATCCCTTGACTCCGTTTGCCCTAAGAGCTATATTCACAATACTGCTGACTTTAGTTCATTTGAGTTTCTGGATGAAGCGATAGAGACATCCTCTCAATCAGAAGAGGATATGACAGAGATCTTGTTGGGGAGCATCAGAATGACTAAGGAGAAGAGAACGTTTGTAATGTGGTCGGAAAGGCACATTGAAATGGCTGATACTGTTGAGTTGAGGAAGAAAGTCTAAATAACCTGGCCACAAGGTAAAGGTTGTATTACACCCAGTTGGGTACAAGAGGAATGGTGACTCCCATACGTGATAAAATAGAACATGTTATAGTTCACCAGGTTTAATTCCTGGATAGCTCCATTTGTATTTACGAATTGGAAGGAAAATTCCTTCATAAACTAGACAGTATTAGATAGTATTTCAAATCTGAAGCCATTTTTATTTCAAAGTTCAATATTACCTATATGGTTTATGGACTCATCAAGATATTAGAACCTATATCATAATCCACCCAGTGCAAACCAGGTATATTTTTTTATGACATCCCACGGCTATTGACTTTAGAAGACCGAGTTCTCCACACTGGTGATTGATTCAATTACCAGCCTGATTGATTCCGCAAGTAGCCTTTGAAAAGAAACAAATAGCTTAAAGGTACAATCCTACTCTCTAAATAATCACATCTTTTTTTTTTCTACTGCTCTCTCTGTTCTGTTGTTCCCTGTATTAATTCTTATTCTTCTTTATTTGATGGCATTCAGGGTTAAGGAATACATGCCTCTGCTGAATTCTGTGGGTCATGAGGAGGTTGATGAGGCCCCTTCCCATTCCCATACTGACTTTTCTGTCCTGGGCCTCTTCCATGGCAAGAGTGAGGCAACACACAAACTGGAGGAATAGCAACCCATATTTTGCTGGGGTAGCTTACATCCCAGCAGTATGAACATTGAATTCTCCAACTTTAGGTAACCTCTACAATACATCCACCATTCCCCATTCTACCTCATAACCATCGTCCCCCCATTTTGTCGGCATTACCCCCTCCTTCCCACCCTCTCCCCTCCCCTGAGCCCTAACTGACCTGACACCTATCTCTCCCCTCCACCTACATTCCTAAACAAGTTGCACGTTGTCAATCATCTAGCTTCATAATTGGCACTCTCTCATCCGTTTATTCACACCTTGTGTATGTTCATCTCTGGCCTTTATCCAACCATCTGCCAGTCAATAACTCCCCCTCGCCCATGTTCACTTACGAGCTGTATTGCTTTGCCTGCCTCTCCACTCACAAGGTCATAAGTGATAGGAGTAGAATTAGGCCATTTGGTCCATCAAGTCTACTCAGCCACTCAATCACGTCTGATCTATCTCTCCCTCCTAACCCCATTCTCCTGCCTTCCCCCCATAACTTCTAACACCTGTACTAATCAAGAATCCATCTATTTCTGCCTTAGAAATATCCACTGACTTGGCCTCCATAGCCTTTTGTGGCAAAGACTTCCACAGATTCACCCCTCTGACTAAATAAATGTATCCTCATCTTCCTAAAAGAATTTCCTTTAATTCTGAGGCTATGGTCTCTTCTCGCTTTCTTTCTCCCTACCCCTGCAATCAGTCTGAGAAGGGTCCCGACACGAAACATCACCATTCCATGTTCTCCAGGGTTGCTGCCTGAACTGCTGAGTAATGCCCCTGTCCCACTTAGAAAACCTGAACGGAAACCTCTGGTGACCTTGCGCCCCACCCAAGGTTTCCATGAGTCACCAGAGGTTTTGGTCACTTGCCTGGAAAGCCTCGACCGAAGCGTGAGCTGCATCTCAATTCAATTCAATTTCAATTTTTCAATTTAAAAACTTTATTGGCATGATAAAAACATTGTTATATTGCCAAAGTATAAAACATGACATACATGTTTAAAATGCATGTATAAATACAAGTAAACAGTGCATGGATAGATATGTCCCTGTACATAAACTCGCGATACACCTATAGCCCTTTATTGATTGATCTACTGACCAAAGATCCTACCGACCGCACACACACACACAAACACATTGCGAAGGTGGGGGCCAGGGACAGCGGAGGAGCGTTGTCTGCGTGATGAAGAGGAAGGTAAACGGCTGCCACAGAGCACGGTAAGTCCTATAGAGCGTGCGGGAGGGAGGGAGAGAAGGGGAAATAAGGGGAAAGAAGGGGAGAGAAGGACAGAGAAGGGGAGAGAGAAGGGGGGAGAAGTGGAGAGAAGGGGGGAGAAGGAGAGAGAAGGAGAGAGAAGGAGAGAGAAGGGGAGAGAAGGGGAGAGAAGCGGTGGGGGAGAAGGAGTGGAGATAGTTTTAAGAAGTTTAATAAAGTTAGCGGGCATTTTACCTTCCGGCGGATCTTCTAGGTCCTGAAAACCAAAGATCCTACAGGATCTTTGCTGAAAACTCCAATGAGCCCATCAAAATGGCCGGTCAGCGAAGGAGATTGCCTTCGACTGCCTGTAAGTAAATAGCAACCCCACTCCACTGGCTTCGACCAAACAGCAACCTATTTTTAGTCGTGGCCGTTTTTTTTTTTTTTTAAATAATCGCAGGAACATAGAAGAAGCCTCGACTAAGCGGAAACCACTTTCCACCATTAGGGAGAGTGACCAAAACCTCCGGGAACCTCCAGGAACCTCACGGAAACTGACCGTGGGGCGCACGGTCTCCAGAGGTTTCCGTTCAGGTTTCCTAAGTGGGACAGGGGCATAAGTTACTCCAGCATTATGGGTTTTTTCTTTGTAAACTAGCATCTGGAGTTCCTTCATTATTCATTACCCATTATTCACCCATTATTCTTAGCTTCCCATGCTCTCCCTGTGCCAATCTTGCCTTTCTGAAAGTGGCATTGGCATTAGCCAAATGACTAACTTGTGTACCTTGTGACTCATTTGTAAGTTTGATGTTGAGGTCTATGCATGTGTTAGAATGAGCCAGGATGCCATGGAAAATTCAGTTATCCCACAGCGAGTTGTTCATATCAAAGTAATGGCCAAGAAAGCACACCAACGCCTATACTTCATTAGAAGATTTTGGAAGTTAGGCATGTCCCCAACAACTCTCACCAAGTCTACAGATGTGCCGCAGAAAGCATTCTATCAAGATACATCACAGCATGGTTTGGGAACACCAAGAAATTACAGAGAATTGTGGACACAGATCAAACCGTCACACAAACCAACCTCCCTTCCGTTGACTCCATTTACACCTCACGCTGCCTCGGCAAGGCCATCCTCCAATTGCACTTCATTTGCTGACTATTTAATTATGTTCCTAACCTGGTAATATCAGAAATCACTGGATTATTCTAATTTTATTCAGAAGGAAATGTATTGCCTTGAAATTCATGGGCATGTCATACCCGTTGATAAATAATTAATATCTTCATCAGAAATTCCTCTCACTGCTATTTTCAGGAACCTATTAATTTGCTATTAGAGCACTAAGCAATCATAAAACATCATCCCTGCATTCATAATTTTTTTTAATGTTCTACTTGTGGATAGTTTATAAATCAAAGCAAATTCATAAAATTCATTTGCATAAAAGCTTTCATTTCCTATCGAATAGCATTGGCTGTAGGTCATACGTGTGTGCAGTCCAAGATCATTCAATTTCCAATGGAACCGAGAGGACTGTCGGAATAATACTGACAAGGAAACTAATGGTATGCAAGAAGTACTTCATCAAACTTATTAAGAAAGTTCCCAGAAGAACTGGAGTACATATTGTTGTGTGTTTAAACACTATGCGACAATATTTGTATATTTTCATGAGAAAATCATGAAATCACATTATTTGGAGCAGAGCCTGGTGATTCTGGTCGCAAAGGAGGTCAGTTCGGGTCAGATGTAGAAACAAAGAACTGCAGATGCTGCTTTACAAGAAAAGACACAAAGTGCTGGAGTAGCTCAGCAAGTCAGGTAGCATCACTGGAGAACGTGGATAGTTGAATTTTCAGGTTGGGACCCTTCTTCAGGTCAGATGTTAGGTATGTGGGCCATTCCTCCTAGTGTAGTTCTCATTTTGAACCTTGCCAGCCAAAACTGGCTTATTAACAAGAAAGCACGTTGTCAGAGTTCTGTGCACTGTGTGTCTGCAATATAATGGTTTGCTCACACGTTGATTCACATTCACCTGGGAGGTGCCTGTGATTCAAGAGGATGTCACTATTTATCACAGATAGATGTGCTGCCATTCTACCACGTGCTGCCTCCTCAGCCATGGTTTCTTCCAATGCTGTAACACCGGGTGTACTACATAAAATGGGGAGATGATGAAGGGCTCACGTTTGCAGGGGCTATTGAAGACAGCGCTTCCCAACCTGTTTGCCATTGGGAGCCATGACTTGCAGCCATACCCAAAGAGCTTCACATACATTCACTTCAAAATTAATTTAACTGGCTCTCTTATGAACATGCTGCAGGATATCGCTTGGGCCACGGTTTGAGGAGCACTGCCCAGGAACAACCAGGCACCATGCAGATATCTCCAGATTAATAAAGAGTAATGCATGTAAATGCTAGATTGCTTTAAGACAATGGTGAAAGTTCTGTGACTCTCTTCAGATGGAACTTTAACTCTACTCCCATTGATGACAAGATTAATGTCATACCATACTTACAAATCACTGAATCATCCCAGAAGATGGCAACTGACCTGCATTACAGCTCATAATTTGCTATACTCTGTATTAGGATGTTTCAACACTCTGTTGCAGGAGAAAGACCTCCCTCCTCACATCCTTGAGCAGAAGTCATCATGCTGAACAGGTTAGAGCACTCTGGGCTTTCTTGAGGTTCAGGCAGTGAGATTTATTTATTAAGGATCCCCATTGGAAGCTGGATATCTTCCTGCATTGCATCCAAAGCAATTTCTCATACGGTGCCTTGGTTACTCCTCTGGGAGTGGTGCATTTTTTTAAAGCAGATGGATCATTTGATCAGCTGTAATCTTGTTGAATGTTGACACAGGCTCAGAGCCTGAGTGGCCTTCTTCACTCCTAAGGTGCATATGCAAATCCTCTGTTTATTTTGGAACTGCATCAAAGAGATAACCTCTGGATGTACTGTCAAGGCTAGTCTTATAAAGTAATGGAATTTGTTGAGGCATGGCACTGATAAAGTTTGAGGTGAATATACCTCACAGGTAGACTCAGTTCCACCTAGTCTTCCATTCAGATCTGGATGCCACTGGCACAGGGGATATGCTCCCTGCTGCCCTCTTCACCACAAAGACGAGGAGGTCCATGTGAAAGATATGGAGGTAGACACAAAATGCTGGAGTAACTGAGCAGGTGAGACAGCATCTATGGAGAGAAGGAATGGGCAACGTTTCGGGTTGAGATTCCTTCTTGAGAGAAATGGAGGCTCGATCCCTTCTTTGTAACATTCAGTCGTCCGATACAACAAAGTGGGAAATACTTTCAGCAGTGTTCAAAAGGGAACTGCAGATGCTGGAATATCGAAGGTACACAAAATTGCTGGGGAAACTCAGCGGGTGCAGCAGCATCTATGGAGCGAAGGAAATAGGCGACGTTTCGGGCCGAAACCCTTCTTCAGACTGATGGGGGGTGGGGGAAAGAAAGAAGGAAAAGGGGAGGAGGAGGAGGAGCCCGAGGGCGGGCGGATGGGAGGGTGGGAGGAGACAGCTAGAGGGGGAGGAGACAGCAAGGGCTAGCCAAATTGGGAGAATTCAATGTTAATGCCATAAGGACGCAAGGTCCCCAGACGGAATATGAGGTGCTGTTCCTCCAATTTCCGCTGTTGCTCACTCTGGCAATGGAGGAGACCCAGGACAGAGAGGTCGGATTGGGAATGGGAGGGGGAGTTGAAGTGCTGAGCCACCGGGAGGTCAGGTAGGTTATTGCGGACTGAGCGGAGGTGTTCGGCGAAACGATCGTCCAACCTACGCTTGGTCTCACCGATGTAAATCAGCTGATCTAGAGCAGCGGATGCAGTAGATGAGGTTGGAGGAGATACAGGTGAACCTTTGTCGCACCTGGAACGACTGCTTGGGACCTTGGATGGAGTCGAGGGGGGAGGTGAAGGACAGGTGTTGCATTTCTTGCGGTTGCAACGGAAAGTGCCCGGGGAGGGGGTGGTGCGGGAGGGAAGGGAAGAATTGACGAGGGAGTTGCGGAGGGAGCGGTCTTTGCGGAAGGCAGACATGGGGGGAGATAGGAAGATGTGGCGAGTGGTGGGGTCACGTTGGAGGTGGCGGAAATGGCGGAGGATTATGTGTTGTATTTGTGTTGTAAATACTTTCAATGTAAATGTTGTGTTGTAAATACTTTCAGCAGTGTTGTGGCTTTGGGGAAAATCTGCTAAAGGGCTGGAGCACAAATGATACTTGGCACTGAATCACAGTTGATACTGTCAGAATTTGTGCAGCAGGGCATTTAAAGCAGTGTTCGACACTCTAACAAAACTAAACATTTGCAATAGGGATGGCAACCAAATTTCACATTCGGAACTGCACCACCATGAATAAGCATGAGTTAACCACAACTTCAGTTTAATGTTCCTGCTTGTGAGCAATCAAATATCGAGGCTTCTTTACCTGTTGTGACTGTTTTTACCATCTCTTCATAATCGGTGTTAAAGTCTATGATTTATTTTTGTTCCAAAATATTCCTCAATTTCAGTGTATTCTGTGTCAATATTGAAAGATTCCCACTTAAATCCCAGTTCAATTAGGCCAGCAGTAATATATGAGTCATCTTTCGTAATGCATGCAACACAAAGGATCTAATCAATTTAAAGCTCATTTCATTTCTAATTTTTAAAACCATTTTTCCATCTTATTATGCTTTCAAAGATCAAATGACAGATTCCTCCAAAATGGTAACAATGGTACTGACTAATAAATCACATCACTGACACTTTCCATATTGAATCTTTTATGTTAATGATATAATTTGATTTTCTGTCCTCTCTAGCACATGATCTGACAAGGGCTATTTCTTCCTTGGTTCTAATGCTCTTTCATTAATCGGTTTAGATACTATTAATCCCTATCAATTCCATGGGGATTAGCAAAAGATTATTATTCCATCGGCTGGGTTTACAAGCAAAGTCTGAAGTACAATTCCAGAGCTCATATATTTAACAGTTTAATAGAATAGAAAAAATGTGTTGTGAATAAATGCATTTAAAATAAACAGCAATAAGTAAAAATAGTTTCCTGAGATGAAGGAGAAAGTTAGATCTGTTCTTCGAATCAGTTTAAGAAAAGTCACATGGTGGGGACCAAGGATTTACCCTGCTCTTGTCTGATGCAGACCGAAATCTCCTAACTCATATAAAGCTTTAACCTCATTAGATCAATAAACTGTGAAAATCACATTTATAAATGTGAGCAAACTATTTCTAAAATTATAAAATTAGCTGAATAACGCATTTTAATAGAGCAGGGTAACAACTACAATTGCTTTCAAATAAATGCCAGAGGTTGTCATAATTTAACTATTTGAATATTGGATGGAAGGAAATGGAGGCTGCTTAAGAATAATGCAAAGCATAGCACTGACAATAAGAAATGTCACTTCAGCCATGAATTGAGTTTTATGCTGCAGCAATGTGAGAGATTATCCCTGATGAACGCTGCTTGTTTTGTCAACCTATGTTATTTTTGATGTATACCCACAGCTTTACCAAACAGTGCCAAAGACTGTGTTCTGCTGTTCTTTTCCTGAACAAGAAAGAATAACTCTGGTACTGTATTTTGAAATGCATCTGTCCTTTACGATGGCCTTGCGTGCAAAAATGATCCAGATTGCAATGTACCTGAATGTCTTAATTTTGCCAATTGTTCCCAGCTACCTATATTCTTTGGAAGTTAACGATCGTATTGAAACATTCTCAGGGGGCATGGCATGGCAGATGTTGAGATGTTTCAATTAGTGCAAGAGTCTCGAACAAGAAAACTTAGTTACATAATAATTGACCAGTCATTTAAAACTGAGGTCCATGCGAATTTCTTCTTGCAGAATGGTAAATCTCTAAAATTTTCCTCCCCAAAAGATAGTGTCTTCTAGATTTTTAGAAGTATTTAAAAAGAAAGTGGATTTTATTTTTGTTGCACCATCAGGGAATTGAGATCTACGAGGAACTAGCACAGAAGAGGAGATGAGGCCTGGGGCAGATCAGCCACGATCCTATTGAATGGAGCGACAAGCTTGCTCCTATTTTCTGAGTTCTTATGCTAACCAACCTTTCCTCTTCAGACATCAATCTTCTTCTCCCCAAAGCATTTCTATGGACTGGAAGAAATAGAGCAAAACAAGATTGATGTAGACAAACCAGAGATAATGATAGACAGAGTAAAGAATGCTATGTAAATATATCAGGCATGAAAATCAGATGAATGGAGAGAAAAATAAAATGCAGATGGATGATGAAATAGACAAGCAGAAAGACACACAGAGAAGGAAGTAAAACATATAGCAATATATTTAAAATGACCAAGATAGAATTTTATGGGAATGAAATTGAAACAAAAATCCTGAAACAAAACACACAAAAGAGTCTAGGATCAGATGCCATAGCCTCAAATTAAAAGGATATATCTTTAGGAAGCATATAAGGAGGAATCTCTTTAGTCTGAGGGTGGTGTATCTGGGATTCATTGCCACAGAAGGATGTGCAGGCCGTCAATAAATATATTTAAGGCAGAAATTGATAGATTCTTGATTAGTACAGGTGTCAGAGGTTATGGGGAGAAGGCAGGAGAATGGGGTTGAGAGGAAAAGATAGATCAATCATGTTTGAATGGTGGAGAAGCCTCAATGGGCCAAATGGCCTCATTCTGCTATCAGTTATGAAGTTATGAGAAACACAGAGGCAACTAGTACCATTTCATGTTCACTGCATTGCATCACAAGACGCTCAGCTGTATCCATAACTATTCTTCATTTAAAGTTTACTGAAACAAAAGTATTGCTTAGTTCGTGTAGGTCAGCCCAAGCTATGTTAATTAGTCACAATAGACTGTGAATTAATCTGCATGAAGGATTTGGAGCATTGCTTGCGTGTTCTCGGTGGAAATATTGTGCCTGTACAACATTGAGTGATGTTTACGCAAATACCAATTCACTCTCTTTTAAACATCGGTGCTTGTGTTTGCTGTTAATGTTACCTGACAATTCCAAAATGCCCTGAAGACTCACCCTATTTATTACAATAGCGCAAGTTTTACAGTATATTTCTGAGGCCCAAGAACAGATCAGTGTAAAGCTTGTAAATAATTCATCTTATTTTATGTTACCAAATGACACTAATTGTTATTGGAGTACTCAGCACCTGGGCTGACATAATGTCTTCCATAATTTATTATAACATTTGTTTCTTCTCCAAATGTAAAACTACTCTCCAGTGGAGTGGGTATTTCTGATTTTTTTTTTTTTTTAAAGTTGATTAAAAAAAAATATTGCTAAGAAGTATTTGCCACATATTTTTTGCCTATACTTTTAAAAAATCGGTTACGGAGGCACAAGCACACTTTCAGTCAAAAGTA
Source organism: Amblyraja radiata (assembly GCF_010909765.2). Taxonomy (NCBI): domain Eukaryota; kingdom Metazoa; phylum Chordata; class Chondrichthyes; order Rajiformes; family Rajidae; genus Amblyraja; species Amblyraja radiata. The sequence continues at coordinate 16,408,500 of NC_045978.1, read as the reverse complement.
CACAAAACAACCACTTGTTCAAGATCATAACTTCAGTGAGACCTGGGGTCGATCAGTCATGGCCATATTGAGGGGTTGCTTCCTCCTATTGTCTGTTGTTCAGACATCAGCCTTCTTTGCCCCCCAGCAGTTTGTGGATGAAGATATAGTTTAAGACAAGACTGATAAGGACAAACCAGACAGAAAGATTTCGAGAGAAAATAATAGTATGTAAATATATTAGGCGTGAAATACATATGAAGGCAATGTTGGTATGTTAGAACTCAACACAGCAAACAGCACATTTATTAAACTTGCACGGTTGAATGCACCATAAAAAAGAAATGAAGGGCACCATTTAAAAAGATCATGAACCACTTAAAAGTTAATTGCTGGATTATTTTTTTTGGCTGCCGGTCACATTGCGTGTGTTCTTGCAATGTTCTTATACTTGGTTGAAGTTTGAATGGTCTTGTTGTTGCTGAGTGTTATTAATTTATAGCTTGTGCTGAAGAATGCTTCAGCATGTGAGCAGCCTGTCCGGACTGTTTCTGTGGGATAATGAGGAGAGTTCACATGGAGGAGGCTGAAAGAGGGAAAGGAGAGGAGATTCCCACTAAACCTGCATGATTCCCACTAAACCAAAGTCATAGAGTCATAGAGTGATACAATGTGGAAACAGGCCATTCGGCCCAACTTGCCCACACCAACCAACAATGTCCCAGCTACACTAGTCCCACCTGCTCTTGGTCCAAACTTGTCGTATCCATGTACCTGTCTAACTGTTTCTTAAACGTTGGGATAGTCTCAGCCTCAACTGCCTCCCCTGGCAGCTTGACAGGGCACTTATCAAAGTGTTTGAGCTTTGGTTCACTGAACTGAGTATGATTAGAATCTATCGACTGCTCATGTAACTTCAAAATGATAAAATAAGAATGAAAGGTTTATTATTTATATTAGTTATATGTCCAGCTGCCTGATCTGCTGGAAATACTCAGCACACATGGAGAGAGAAACAGAATGAATGTTTCAGGTTGAGAGTCTTTCATTAAATCTTTCATCCAACTTGGAGGCAGCACAGTGGCACATCTAGTGGAGCCGCTGCCTTGCAAGTCCAGAGATTTGAATTTGGATTCAGATTTATGTGCAGAAGACACAAGCGTGAAATGAAGTTACTTGTTCACATGAAGCTCACCGAGTAAACAATATAATGATACATACAACAATAAATACAACAACGTGTGCAAAACAGCAGAATGAAGCAAGATTGTAGTGCAGTCTTGCATTAGTGATGCACCTAGTAGAGCTGCTGCCTCCACATGGTGACCTGACCATGGTAGCTGAATGTGTGAAGTTTACACGTTCTCACCTATGACTGCATGGGTTTCCTCCGGTTTCCTCCCACATCCCAAGGACGTACTGATTCATAGGTTAATTGGCCTCTGTAAAATTATCCTTAATGTGCAGGGAGTGGATAAGAAAGTGGGATAACATTGAACTAGTGTGAACAGTTGAACAATGGTCAGCATGAATAGGCTAAAGGCCCTGTTTCATTTAACCATTCAAAAATCATTTGGACAGCTTCATGATTGGAAAGGAAAATAGATTTAGAGGGATATGGGCCTAAAGCATGCAAATCAGACGAGCCTAGATGGGGTATTTTGGCCGGCATGGATGAGTTGGGATGAAGATGCTGTCTGTGTGGTTTGCACAGTCTCCATGGATTTCTTTTGAGTGCCCTGGTTTTCTCTCAGACCTCAAAGACATGCAGATGGACGTTAATTGACAACTGTAAATGACTCCTAATGTGTAAATCGGTGGTAGAACCTGAGGAGGATGTGGGGAGAATAAAATGAAGTTCCTGCAACATGGGAGCCTGTTGGTTGTCCTTGTTCTAATGGGCCAAATGGCCTGTTTCCATGCTAAATGCCTCTACTCTTCTGTGAGATGCTGCCTGACAGCAGAATATTTCAACAATGTTTTGTTTTTATATCAGATTTACATCATCTGCAGGGTTTAGCTTTACTATGACATCAAAGTAAGGCAAAGTTGTCATTACCTGTGGCTGTCAAGTTGAATCTGGCACTGAGATTTTATACATCTGGCTTTTTCCATTTTGCTGGTGGAAACAACAGGCTTTTAAAATACAATACAATACAATACCATTTATCAGTGAGGCTCAAACAAAATTCCGTTTCCACAGCCATACAAACAAAGACAATTTCCTACAGACATACACACAATTTAATTCACACAAACATCCATCACAGTGAACCCACTGTGATGGAAGGCAAAGTCTTTTCTCTCGCCTGTTCTCCATTTCTCTCCCGATGTCCAAGCCCCAGGCGGGCGATGCTAAGTGCCACGGCCATTTTAGGCCGTGCCGGGTGATTTACGGCCCCGCTCCCGGTCTAAAAGTCACAATGTTGGAGCCCCCGGCGGGCGCTGGAATGTCCCACGGCCATGAAGCCGTGCCGGGCGATGTACTTCCCCGCTCCGGGTCGATCCAACCCCGTGACACGGGCTGGAGAAGTCACGGGCTGGGAGCTCCGGGAAGCGGTCTCGCCCCCCGGACCCGCGAGCTCCCGATGTCCCAGTCCACCGGACCTGCGGCTGCGTTGCTGGAGCCTCCGAGCCCCAGGAGTCGAGTCGCAGCAGCGAGTCACCACCGCTCCCCATGCTCCAAAGGCCGGCCAGCCCCATGATGGTGAGTAGTCTGCAGCTCCGCAGTCTCCCGAGCCCCCGGGTCGTTCAGGTTGGAGGCCGCTCCACGGTGCTAGGCCCCAACGACAACGGAGACCCGACAGGGAAAAGGTCGGGTCTCCCGGACAGGGAAGAGATTTTAAACAGTTTCCCCCTCCCCCCCCGCTCCCCCCACATATACACATTTAAAACCAGTATTAAAAAAACACCAACACTACATTTAACTAGACAAAAAATAAAAAAAAGACAGACAGGCTGTAGGGGCCGCGGCAACGGGTGAGTCGCGCCGCCAATTCATTAGTGCAGTGTATCACAAGGACCATGGGTGACATTCTCTATGAACAGTGTAGTAGCATCTTATCTCATCAGAAACAAGAGAAAGCTCAAGGGTTTGCTTGAAATGCAGGTACAAATGACTCACGCCATTGTTTGGTCTGAGCCTGGTAATCTCTGCCATTTTTATATTCTGAAATAGATAATGCTGTTTAGTGAGCAGCTTGTGTGCACCCACAGACAGCAGCATACCATGAAGCCAAATGGTCAGTTGCCATAATCACCTCATTCTTCAGTAGTCAATGCCATTTCTATTCGAGCATCAAAAATCAAAGAGCAGCCACATGATGAACAGGCTGCTCCACTCTGGAACATGTACACCCTATATTGGGAGCTTTGCTGCCTTACAGAATGTTACAGACCATCATCACCATCTGGAAGTAACCACTCCTGCTACCTGGCTTGCTTTGAAGAAGCCCTGGAATACAGAGATGATTGAGTCAATGTGTTACATGCTCCATAACCTCACTGCTAGAAAGGAATGTCATTGTAGTTACAACAATGATGTAGGATAGTGTTAGTGTGCGGGGACCGCTGGTCTGCGCGGACACATTGAGGCAAAGGGTCTGTATCCGAGCTATATCTCCAAACTAAATTAAACTAAACTGATCACCAAACATTCAAGGAGAAGTCACAATATAGAAATACAAAAGGGATGCAGAAAGTGACGAGAAGGAAATGCATGTAAATAGAGGAGGGTAAAAAGGAAGAGCTATTCAAAGCCGACAGTTTGCCTCTGACCAGGTTTCATGTGAATGAATCATTCATGAGCACCCTGTAATCTCGACAATAAAACACTCTTTGACTCTTGAGATTATTTATGGATTATGAAAGACACCAAATTTGCAATGGTCTTTCAATCTCAATAGTAATCAGAGGAGGGATGGTATCAATGTCTAAGGCAATTTTGCTCTTCCCAGTATTTAATTGGAGGCAATCAAATGAAATTCAACAGGCAAAAAATATTCATTTATTTAGCATAATCTCTGATGATTATATTTTCAAAGTAGTAATGGTTGCCATTACCCTGACACTTGTTGACCTGCAATAATTCTCCAGAGTGTAATCTGATTATTGACAAATGCCTCCTATTGAAGATAAACACAGTGTTAAGGTACTTCAATTATTTGTCCGTATGACTATTCTCAAAAGATGAGTTACGTGTGTTTAATTGTCACATTGTCACAGGTACTGGGAACAGTGGAAATCCACTGAAATCCAAGTAAGAATTTCATTGTTCTATAGAAACAGAAACATAGAAAATAGGTGCAGGTGTAGGCCATTCGACCCTTCAAGCCAGCACCGCCATTCAATATGATCATGGCTGATCATATATCTGGGACATATGACAATAAAATACACTTGACATGAAATCCTACCTGCTGCAGCTTTTACAATGAGTTACTGATCAGTGATACTAGATAACTAGACGATAATCGTGCAATAGCCAAAGTACCAAGTGCAACCAAATAAAACTCCACAGTAAACCGTTGCTGAGGTAGAGTTGTGGTAAGGTTGTGCAGTTTGGTTCAAAAACCTGATGGTTGCTGGGAAGAAGCTATTCTTGAACCTGAAAGTCAAAGTTCTCAGGCTCCCGATGGTAGCAGCGAGATGAGACCATGGCCAGGATGCTATGAGTCTTTGATGATATTTATTTTTTCTTTTTATTCCTTATTCTTTCTGCTTATTATTTTGAGGAGAGGTGGGGGGTAGAGATAGAGCTGAGAACAGCACAACTCCCAAACAAGCAGGTACGATGCTAAATACAACTGACAAGATAACCTATGTGCAGGAGAAGACATGAAACACTAATATAACCATATAACCATAATACAGCATGGAAACAGGCCATCTCGACCCTTCTAGTCCATGCCGAACACGTATTCTCCCCTAGTCCCATATATCTGCGCTCAGACCATAACCCTCCATTCCTTTCCCATCCATATAACTATCCAATTTATTTTTAAATGATAAAAACGAACCTGCCTCCACCACCTTCACTGGAAGCTCATTCCACACAGCCACCACTCTCTGAGTAAAGAAGTTCCCCCTCATGTTACCCCTAAACTTCTGTCCCTTAATTCTCAAGTCATGTCCCCTTGATTGAATCTTCCCTACTCTCAGTGGGAAAAGCTTATCCACGTCAACTCTGTCTATCCCTCTCATCATTTTAAAGACCTCTATCAAGTCCCCCCTTAACCTTCCGCGCTCCAAAGAATAAAGCCATGTCATGCAGCCTGAGAAATGCTGTACTACATTGGCCGCACAATGTAAATTGAAATAATGTAGCTTCCAAGTAATCACTATCAGGCACCAAAGAGTCTATAATTGACAGTTAATTTAAGCATCTCAAATACAATATCAATATTTTAAAAGAAAACAGACAAGCCAAAATGAAATTGCCACTGAAATGGAAGCTCCCAGCATATTAATATTACTTTTAGATCTGAGGTAAATTAAAGTGAAAATGAATCTGCTATGGTTCACTTCCTACTTTATCGTCACAGGTGCGTTTAAACATCTTGGGATTTCCAGTCATAATCCAAGCTGAATAGGATCCCATTGACTTTATCACAAAGGGCACTGTTGAATTGAATCAGCACTAAACACTTGTAGCCTTGCAGCTCACAATAACAGTGAATCTGAAAGCTTTAAGCTTCTGTAACTTCAAGGATAAAGAACCACAACAGCTGCCACAACAGACAATGGACATTGTGGGTCAAATGTATTTGATTCCAATGGTCCACCAATAATAATTGTCACAACAATATTCCTGATGCAATGACTAACCTCCTACATCCTTACTTCAAATATAGGATGATCGGGTTCTATTGAAGGTAGACAAAAATGCTGGAGAAACTCAGCGGGTGTGGCAGCATCTATGGGGCGAAGGAAATAGACAACGTTTTGGGTCGAGACCCTTCTTCAGACGTTTGTTACTTTGCAATTTGTAGTTAATAGGAAGACTACATATGGACAAGGAAACATTTGAATTTGATGCTGGAGAAGTCTCTTGTCCCCTCAACTTTCCCCACCATTTAAGATCATGGCAGAGCTGATCTAATTCCAACCCTACATTTGCAAATATAGGGCCCAAATCTGCCGCAATACTCCAAATGCGGTTTGACCAGTGCCTTATGTAGCCTAAGCTTTTATATTGTGTTTTGAAATGAATGCTAATATTGCATTTGTTTTCCTTACTACCAATACCAGCACTCCCAAGTCCTTCTGCACCTCTTTAGTAATAGTCAGTGTTTCAGATTCCATTAGAAAACTGGTACACAGTAGGATCCTTCTAAGCAACTGAACCAGAATGTGAGAACCCCTCATGAATATATAATTTGCAATGCCTTTCATGAAGTTAAATATTTTGGCCTTCAATAGATTCTTTGATCATATAATTTACACACTGAAAGAAATTCTAAAATATGTTATTTATCATTTTTATTTAAATGTTTAACTTGCCCGTTGGCAGCATTTTATCAGGTGAGATTTGAAAAAACAGGGTTGAGAATTTTAAAATCAAGTTGTTATTTAAGTGGGAGCATTTCAGGTCATGAAGATGATAGTGCAGGTGAGGACATGAATAGAAGATTTGGAATTACATCAGATTTGCAGAGAAAAGAGATAGCTGTAGAGCCATTGAAACAGTCATGGCCAGAGGGAATAAATGTATGGATCAGGATTTCATCAGCAGATGAACTGAGATGGGAGCTGAATTGGGCAAGGTTAAGCAGATAGAAATAAACAGACTCACCCACACCAGAGATACGATGGCTCAAATTCAACTCAGGTTTAAGTGTTCAAGCGGCATAGACAGGGTGAGAAAGATTTCCCCATAAAAGAGACGTATAAATCCCAAGGACATGAGAATGGAATGCACTGCCTGAGGGGTGGTGGAGGCAGATTCTCTCACAACACTTAAACAGTATCTGGGCAAGTACTTGAATCAATAAAGCTGAGAAACCTACAAACCAAGTGAGATTAGTTGAGATGGGCACATGACGTTCAACATGTTGGCACAAAGTGACCCTGTCTGAGTGGACAGCTCTACGACATTGATATCAGGGCTGCAAGACTTTTGCCAGGGAAAGAGAAAATTTCAGAGGCGAAGAGGCAGAGTTTGTGTTGAGATCAGTCGGTGTCTACAGTCTTTCCAATGTTTGGTTGGGCAAAATTACTTCACATCCATGATAATGTAGTGTGGTGTGATTAAAAGAGGTGGCAGTGCAGTAAGCATGAGTATCATCAGTGGACATGTGGAAAATGACATTGTGTTTAACTTGAAACCAAAACAAACACTGCAGGAAATGTAAACCAGAAAATGAAAATGTTGGAAACACTCAGCATGTCAGGCAGCATCGATGGAAAGATAGCAGAGTTAACGTCTCATCAGAACCATATCAGTTGTTGCTTCCATGGAGCAGCAGGAAGATTAAAAAAATAAGAGGGGAAGAAGAATAGATTCTGGAGGGATACTAGAGGCATTCAGGGGGCTGACGCAGAAGCCTTTGCAGTGACTTGCTGGTTATCATTGGATCATTGATGGGTAGAAGGATAAGTGGCTGATGCAGGTAAATGGGAGTAGATAGGTGGTCATTACTGTCGACATAAATGACATAGGCCGAAGGGGCTCATTTCTGTGCTGTTCAATTGTATAATCATTTAAGGGATGTTTAGCTCAATTGATTAGAGCTGTTCGTCTACAATGGTAAGGGCATAAGCCTGATTGGAGTTATTTAAACCAAGAACAATGGCACTAATTCAAATTCCATTAGAAAACTAAAGAACTGCAGAATCCTTCTTGGCGATCGAACTGTGATGGATGATCTATTTATCAGTGTTTAATTTACTTTGAGGCTAAATATTTCAGTCTTCAAATGTTTCTTAAATTACACAACTGGAACAAAGTGAAAAAAACACAAAATCTGTTATTTTACCATTAATTAATGGTAAAATAACAGATTTTGTGTAATTAATTAAAGTTAATAAATCTTTAGCTTGTCCCCCGTTGACAGCATTCTGTTGGAATATTGCGGGTTCCAGGCTTACTCCTGAATTTCATTTCTGAGATAAAAGCATAAGAATTCGAAGTAGGAGCATTCCATCTGGTCCCCCGTTCATCAAGAGCATATACTATCTTTTAGTTTAGTTTAGAGACACAGCACGAAACAGGCTCTTCAGCCAACCGAGTCCAAGCAGACCAGAGATCCCCATAGAGTAGCACTATCCTACACACTAGGGACAATTTACAATCTTTACTGAAGCCAATTAACCTGAAAAACCTGTTCGTTTTTGGAATATCATTTTCCACATTGGATGAAACCGGAGCACCCGGAAAAAAGCCCACACGGTCATGAGGAGAAAGTACAAACTCCGTACAGGCAGCACCCATAGTCAGGATCGAACCCTGGTCTCTGGCGTTGTAAGGCAACAACTTTACCACTGTGGAACTGCACTGCCCTCTTCGTCAGTATCATTTTCTGGGACCATCCCTTGATCCCTCAATATCTAGAAATTGAGCAGTCTGGGTTTAGAGAGAACTCAGTGGCCAAGTCTCCAGCCACAGATCTAGAGAATTCAAAGATTCACCACTCATCATGTGAAGGACTTTCTCGACATTTATGTCCTAAATTGCCTCCCCATTCGTTGCAGTATTGCTGGCTGGCAAGGCGCAGAGAAGTATTCAGCACAGCATGAAAGGATTTCACCATTGGTTTCACTCCTCTGTCTCTCCCCCGTACTCTTTGAAATGTTCCATTTCAAATGTCCATTTCAATTTCCATTCAGAACCTGCTAATGAATGTTGTCACTTTGCTGTGTTTTTAAAGAGGAAATTGGTTAAGAATATAAAACAGAGGGAGTCATAGAGCTGTGGAAAGTGAAAGACGCAGGAGGTTTTGTTTTATTCATTTTTATGAATGGGACAAATGGCTTCTTTCCATAAGGTAAACTTCTATTGTCCATATATCACTGTCCTAGGGGAATGGGGGGTGACAGCTACAGCAACTATCTTGCTTGAGAGCAACCAACTCAATAATCATCAGGCAACAGACTGGAAATCATGCTGGGGCACTTTCTGATCCATATGCTTTAGTATTACACCAGTACCTCCGTAACCCACTGAGACACAAGAATAATTAGAGAATGTATAAATGTGATTTTGAGTGCATGGCATAAACCTGGAAATGGGATGTTCAAAAGCAACATATTGTCTAAAAACGAATCAAAAAAGGGTAAGGTATTTTTTTTAGGCAAGTTTATTTTTCATCTGTGAGGTTGGTCTGCAGCAATGTCATTTCACCTCTTTCCTTCCATTTTGATTGACGGCTAAGAAATGTCCTAGTTTAGATGGGGACTGTCGCAGTTGCAACACTGAATCTACCTTTCCCTCCGCACCAGCAACGGTGTAAAGAAATAGTCCTCCAGAACGAGTGCTCTCGGAAGTGAATTCACACTGCAGTGCATAACATAAATATAAGCAATGCTCCTACCATATAATTTACATACAGGAGCAAAGAAGCAGCTACTATATTAGATATTCACAATTTAAAGACCATCAGGGACACAGTGAATCATCATAATGAGCAATAGAAATTGCATCATCCTTTCTAACAAAGCCTGGAGGGCCTAAATTAAAATGATTTTATGCTCAGTCAAATGTAATCTTTGGAGAATGATCATTAAGCTGATATAGTTTCTGCTGGCTTGCTTTTCCTTGGAGATGACTTTCTCACGGGTAAATGTTGTCTGGCTGTTTACAGCATTGCTAATATGTCCCTTTGCACAAATATGGGTACATGCATAACAAAACAGGCAATGTACGGAGACTTCATTGACTAGCCTTTTAACATGTACTGAGGGACCTGCATGAACACTGCTTGTCAGTGGGATTTCAGCAGAGGCACTTTTTGCATTGTTATGAAAATATTACATTGATTTATTTTCTGCAACTTCATAAACTGTAGAAGCATATTTTCGTGTAATGAACAGCTGTCTGCAAATAATTTTCCGTACTTATAATGACCCAACAACGACACTTAATTTTAAATATAAATTGCTATAACTCTATATTAATATAGGAAGATTGAGACTGGGGCTTAATGGAATGTATTTCTGGAATTAGACTAAAAAACAGCCAAGATCTGCGGATACTTGTACCCTCTCTCAGTTGTCTCAGTAACCTCTACATGAAAGTGCTTCCAGCTGCGACTCTTACTTCCTGATGCATCTTTGGACACAATACAGAAATGTAATATTCTCTGTAAAGTCTTGATGGAGGGAGATGTGACAGGCAGAAAAATGTAACAAATGTCAGTGTGACCTGAGATTATTGATGAAGGAACTTGACTGAAATAAAACAGAGATAGCTCTATCTTGCCTATGGTCCATGTGTATTTTTCCTAACCACACACATAACAATGATACTGGGTGGAAAAGTGATTTCAAATCTACATTCATAAAACCTCCACCTCTTAAAAAAAAATTCAAACCAATTTCAAAGCCATCATTTCTCAGTGGCGCCTAAAACCAAGCCCAGCAAAAACGGTCTCCAGTGTGTTCCACCTCCATAATGCAGAAGCCACAAGAGAACCAAACATCTATCTGAGCAGGACCAAACTGAAGTATGCCCCCACTCCAACCTACCTCGGAGTGACCCTTGACAGGACCCTATCCTTCAAGGAACATCTCAAAAGAACAGCAGCTAAGGTGAAGTCCAGAAACAATCTCCTCAGTAAGCTTGCTGGCTCAAAGTGGGGGGCAGCAGCCCCCACACTGCGCATTTCAGCACTAGCCCTTGCATTTCCTTCAGCCGAATATTGTGCCCCTGTTTGGTCCAGGTCATCCCACACACACCATGTGGACACCCAATTGAACTCAACAATGAGGATCATCACAGGAACAATCCGCTCAACACCACTCCCCTGGCTCCCTGTCCTATCCAACATAGCCCCTCCACACATCCGGCGAGTAGTCCTCACTCAAAGGATGCTCCAAAAGACCAAAAACTCCCCTCACCTGCCAATTCACATGGACATCTTCAACCCACCCACTGCTCGACTTCCATCTAGACGACCAATTTGGAAGAACCCACCACCAGCTGATTTCACCATCCAATCAGCTTGGAAAAAGGAATGGGAGTCCAAGGACGTCCCAAATAAACATCTGGTGTCAGACCCCACCCTACCGGTCCCTGGCACCAATCTCCCAAGGAAGCAATGGACGACGCTGAATAGATTCAGGACTGGACATGGCCCCTGCTTGGCCAGCCTTCACAAATGGGGCAGCAGCCCAACCCCACGGTGTGCTTGTGGAGAGCAGCAAACAATGCAACACATCATTGAAGCATGCCCTCAACAAAGACTCAAAGGAGGACTTGTCACCCTTCATACAGCAGATCAAGAGGCAACTGCTTGGCTAAAGGACTTTGCATTCGCTAAATAAATCAGTGGACTCAGTTCTAATCAACTATTACAAGATATATTCTGTAGACGTGATAGAGAGATGGGAGAATTACCCATCTTCCTAAAAAGGAGCTTTCTGTAGCTGAGAACATTCTTGACATTCTATGATATATCCCAGATAAATACTGCATTAAATATCAAATGTTTAATTCTAGATATAATGTGAGATGGTATACTTATATACAGTAATCAAAATAAATATTTTTGCAAAAAGTATAAGATGTTGGAAATACTAAGGAAGTCAGTCTGTATTTGAAAGGAAATTACAGGTTAGTGTTTTAAGATAGCCTATTATTCTGATTGGATGAACCAGAATTTTCTCCAATTAAACAAAGAAAAAACTGAAATATTGTTTTTGGAGCCAAGGAAGAACGATTAAAAGTTAGCACCCAGCTTCAAATGGTAATGCTAAAAACAACAAACCAAGCCAGAAACTTAGGAGTAGTCATGGACTCAGACCTGAACTTCGACAGCCACATAAAAACAGTCACAAAGTCAGCCTACTATCACCTAAAGAATATATCAAGGATTAAAGGACTTATGTCTCAGCAGGATTTGGAAAAACTTGTCCATGCATTTATCTTCAGCAGGCTCGACTACTGTAACAGTGTCTTTACAGGTCTCCCTAAAAAGTCGATCAGACAGCTGCAGTAAATTCAGAACGCTGCTGCTCGAATCCTCACTAAGACCAAAAAAGTAGATCACATTACTCCAGTTCTGAGGTCTTTACACTGGCTTCCTGTCTGTCAAAGAATTGATTTCAAAATACTACTGTTGGTTTACAAAGCACTGAATGGTTTAGGGCCAAAATACATTTCTGATCTTCTGCTTAGCTACGAACCACCCAGACCTCTCAGATCGTCTGGGACAGGTCTGCTCTGTGTCCCCAGAGTCAGGACTAAACATGGAGAGGCAGCATTTAGTTTTTATGCACCACATATCTGGAACAAACTCCCAGAAAACTGCAGGTCTGCTGCAACTCTCAGCTCTTTTAAATCTAGACTGAAGACTTTTCTGTTTGCCGCTGCCTTTCAGTAAACAATACAATTTATTAATTACCTATACTGCACTGTAACTTCTATTCCTGGTTTTATTCTATTTTAAATATTTTATTTGATTGCTTTTAATTTTGTAATTATTTTATCTGAATAATCTAATAATCGTTTTACATCTAAATGTCATTTTATATGTGTTTCTTTCCAATGCTTTTAATGTTTTATGTAAAGCACTTTGAATTACCTTGTTGTTGAAAGGTGCTATACAAATAAACTTGCCTTGCCTTGCCTTGCCTTGCCTTGCCTTGCCTTGCCTTGCCTTGCCTTGCCTTGCCTTGCCTTGATGTAAGATCACACCAGAAATCTTTCTCAATTCCAGCATCTGCTGTTTTATTCTCTCAACAGGCAAAGGGTTAAACATAGAAACATAGAAAATAGGTGCAGGAAGAGGCCATTTGAGCCTTCAAGCCAGCACCGCCATTCATTGTGATCATGACTGATCTTCGACAATCAGTAACCCGCGCCTGCCTTCTCCCCATATCCCTTGATTCCGCGAGCCCCTGGAGCTCTGTATAACTTTCTTTTAAATGCATCCATGCATCCACCAATATACAAGTGAATTGTCCTCTATTGCCTTCTGTGGCAGAGAATTCCACAAATTCACAACTCTCTGGGTGAAAAGGTTTTTTCTCACCTCAATTTTAAATGGCCTCACCTTTATTCTTAGACAGTGGCCCCTGGTTCTGGACTCCCTCAACATTGGTTAATGCAGAGGTAGTAAAGTTGATTGTGAGGAAGCTTTGCTTGAAGAATGGTGGGTAATGCCAGTGATAGATGAGTTTGCTTTGTGCTTAATTATTTATGACTGAGCATTGAGTGTAATTTTAATAAGATTCACGGCAATAAAATGTAAATGGAGGTACTTGGACTTGAGGTGCAGCTCTGCCACGCTACCACAGGGCAGACACAAAAAGGTTTTACAAATGTGATTTAAAAAAAAAAGGAAAATAGAGAATATTATTACATTGTAATAGCCACAGTGAAAAGCATTACTCATCCCAAAACAATATGACCGTGACTAAGAACAAACTATTTGTAAATGTGTAATGGTATTGAGATGGGAAGACAAATATTACATTAACATTTGCTTCTTCCATCTCATTCTCCTCTCTTTTTTTCATTTTGAGGCAATTTGCCATGGAACATTAGCAAAGGGGTATTGCTGTTAGGTCTATTCTGTGCTGACAGAGACCAGTGAGAAGCACTGGCTGACTGAGTTGAGCAATATGATATCAAACATGCCTGTGTATATGTATGTAAGAGCTCGATCCACTTACAAAATGCAAGAGAGGTAATGTGCATAAGAAAAGGCACCGTGAATTTAATTCTTTCCTGGAGAAAGTTTCACCGCTTGATTAAACAACTGAAAACATTGCCTGCATTTTGTAGAGCAAAACAAAAAAAATATATGGAATGAGTTCTAACACTCTCATTTAAATTACATGCAGACAATATCTGATTTCATGAACTCTCCCAGCAAATTTGTCACCAAGTGATACTAATCCTATTATATCAGTCTGAGAGGATGAACCAAAATGTATACTCATGAAAAGATACCACTTCACCAGCAGTGAATATTATTCCCTTGCAATCAAGGTAATTTGATGCCCAGTCACTGTTTAATGCATAATTCCTAAAAATGTCTCCCAATCAAAACTGTACTATTCCATTCATAAGGGCCATCACATCTTCAAAATATTCCAAGTCTAATACCCCTATCTTCCAGCTTGCAATTACTACCTCAGTATCTCCTAATACACTCACTAAGTTACTGGAAATTATCAGTCGAGGTATTTGATTCATGAAATCACTTACAGAACCAGCAGGCATCCTTACGTTTCCTTTCTTCCCAATAGCCTACTTCTGAACTTTCTGTTCCTAAATAACTTTGATCTTGCAATTAAAATTGTTGCCCAAATCAATCCTATTTCATTGACAAAATTAAAGGAACAATGATAGTCTCTGGACCAATATTACTTTTGGCATCTACGTTTCATACTTATTCTTATGATAAAAAACAAAAAGGGGAATCTAATATGGCTTTTATGTGCATGACTTTGGCACAAACCCCTGGAAACAAATGGGTGGACCATCCTTCATGAAGTTATCTTTACTGGTTGTGATTCTCCAACATCAAATTATTGAAATGTGGTGTTCTTGCTCTGCAGGTTTGGTGATTTATCCACTGCCATCTTTCATCTCTGCTTAAGGCAAACAAGCCTATTTGATGGTCTTCCTGCAATTGTGCCTGATCTCTAATGTGTGATGTCCTCAACAAAATTGTTATCTTGTCTGACTGCATCATAGGGCCACAGAGCTTTGCCCCATCTTGTCTAAATCAACTATCAATCGCCCGTCTACCCTAAACTCATTTACCAACATACCAGCCTTCATCATTGGTCATTCATGTGCACACCTAAATATGTCTTAAATGTCATACAAGTACCCACTTCCACCGCCCTCTCCAGATACCAATCAGTCTAAAGTTGAAAAGAATTCTACCTCATATCCTCTCTCAATGCTTCATCTTTAAGCTAATCCCACATCCTCTATATTTTGACACTTCTGTTATGTGGAAACATTACCCACTATCTACCCTGCCTAATGTTATATACCTCAATCAGGTCCCCACCAAGGATAACTATTCCAGCATATCCAGTCTCTTCTCACAAGTGAAATGCTTGTCACATCCTGGTGAATCTCCTCAGCACCCTCTTCACAAAGCAAGAGAATGTACAATAAATTGGAGGACACTGAAAGCCATGGAGAAACAGAGGGAGCTTGCAGTAAATGTTGCCAGGTCTTTCAAATTGCAGGACAGCTCAATAAAGCTGATAAAAATCATACAACTTTGTTTCCTTTTGTCAACAAGGTATATAGAATAAGATCATGGAGGTCATGCTGGAACTGTACATAACACCAGTTGGGCTACATTGATTAGTGTAGTTTAGTTTAGTTTAGTTTAGTTTAGTTTAGAGATACAGCATGGAAACAGGTCCTTCGGCCCACTGAGTCTGCACCGACCAGCAATCACCTCGTACATTAGCACTACCCTGCACACTTGGGAAAATTTGAAATTTACAGAAACCAATTAACCTACAAATCTGTACATCTCTGGACTGAGGGAGGAAACCAGAGCACCCGGGGAAAACCCACACCGTCATGGGGAGAACGTACAAACTCCATACAGACAGCACCAAAAGTTAGGATCGAATCAGTGTCCCTGGTGCCGGAATGGGCCTGTCCCACTCATGTGACCTTTTAGGCGACTGCAGGAGACTATGCGGTCGCCTCATGGTCGCCACATGTTCGCGGATGGTTGCCGGGTAGTCACCTTCATGGTCGTGAGGAGTTCCCGCATTCTGGGAACTAATCGCGGGCGCATTATGGTCGCCACAAATTTTTCAACATGTTGAAAAATTAGCGGCGACCAGAATGAAACCGCCATGGAGAATAGCGAGAATTCTCGTGCCGTAGGTGGGTCGCCAGGAGGTCCTAGTGGGTTGCCAGGAGGTTCTCGTAGGTTCTCATAGGCTGTAGCCGGTGCTGACCGGTGAATTTCATTGGTTCATTGGGAAAAAAAACGTAAGCGGTGGTTTTCATTACCAAGGATAACTGACCGCCATTAATGTCCGCCGAGCTTCACCGCCGTGTACCTGGCTTCTTAAAACTTGTCTCCACTCTTTCTCCCCCCCTTCTCCCCCTCTCCTCCCTCTCCTCCCTCTCCCCCCCTCTTTTAAAGGACTTACCGTACATTGTGCTTTCACAGTCTTAATTACAGCGCCAACCTTCCTGTTCATCGCGGTGTGTGTCTGTATCACCTTGGCTTTGCACCGTGTGAATTTCACTCAGACAGCGCTCCCCCTGCTTGCCCTGTCCCCCGCTACATTACGGGCTGGTGAAGGAAGCGATGTGTGTGTGTGTTCCACTCTGACAGTCGCCGTTCCAGTTGCCGATTTTTCAGGCAACTGCTGGCAACTTGACAGTCGCGGCAGTTGCCTAAAAAATCGCCTAGGTGGGACAGGCCCATCTCCCGCCGCACCACCGTGCCGCCCACTGTTATTCTCTCAGAAAAAGGATTGAGTGAGAAATAGCACATTTTGCACGTGAAGGAATATTTGTATCTCATATATTTCTCTCTTTGGATTTTTGGTGCACCTCATTCAAGTTTTTTTTTTGCTCCTGTTGATCTAGTCAAAATCTCACGCAGGCAAACAATAACATTCAATTCAAAAGAATCATTTAAATAAAAACTATGAAGTCTGGCTGTGCAGTTATTGTTTGCTGGCATTGCACTTCTGAATCAATTCTCAAACAGATAAAATGAGAGTATGAGTTTTATGTCTAAATTCTTAAAGCAGCAGGGCCGAGGAAATGGATTTTGTAGTGCGGTGATTTTATGTGACTCAATCCAATTACCACAACATATAAAACACAATGTGAGTATATGACCACTGTACGATTTTCATGTTGCAATGCATCAGCATGAAAGGTAGTGATGAAGTGAATTGCATTTTGGAACTGTGAGTAAAAGGTAAATGTGATCTGGCCCATTGTACCTGCCTTTATCGCACTGTTTAGGTGTTAGGTGGAACAGCAGAGTTTGACCCCACTCAATCCACAAGGTAAATTAGTTTAACATTCATAGTGGGCCTTACCCCCTGCTCTCCCACCAACACAAAACCAACAACTCTTGAAATATATCTAACTCTTCCCAATCACTTTTATACCAGCTGCAAGAAACAGCAAGAACAACAACCTAAGCATAGCCCCAACCCCAAGATCTAAACACTGAAAGTCCCCAATGCTGCCCAATCTGCTTCTAATCCAGGAATTCCCTAATGCACCATGGTTTCCTGATGTAAAGTGTTAATATGCCTAAAGTCTCATGAATCCTGAAGTCTCCATTGCGCCTGTCACCTCTCTTCTGATCCAAATTCTTAAAACCGCTAATGCTCTTCATCTCGCAATCCAAATTCCAAATTTTTTTTACTATAAGGGCCTGTCCAGCTTGGCGATTTTTTTGTCGACTGTCGGCATCATTGACGGATGTATCAGGTCAAAGGTATGACGCAGCGGTGACACGGCGTGAATACGTTCGACGCGGCGGTGACGCAGCGTGATGACTTATGACGCGTGGTGTTTTTTCAAGTGTCGCAACACTTTTTTTTGTCGCCGCTGGATTTTGAAATGGTCAAATTCTTTTGGTGACATTTATATGAGATTATATTTATATTGTTCTTAAGCATTATCCTAGAGAATGCTTAAGAACAAAATAAGTAAAGCAAAAAGGAGTCAATATAATTGCAGGTAATATTATGGAGAACACAAAGAAACCTCAGAAGTATTTTAAGGGAAAAATGGGAATTGAAGAGTGATTAGGACCCCTCAGAAACCAAAGTAGCCATCTATTTGTGGACACAAAGTCCTGGAGTAACTCAGCAGGTCAGGCAGCATCTTTGGAGAATAGGTGACATTTTCGGTATGTTCCCTTCTTCAGGTCGTGGTGGTGTGTGGGGGGGAGGTGGGGGAGTGGGGGAGATGCTAGAAGGGAAGTGGGTCAGGACACAGCCTGGCAAGTGACAAGTGGATACAGGTGAGGGGGGTTGATTGGTTGGACAAAGGCCAGGGATGAAAAGACAAAAGGTGTGAGATAATGATAGAAGAGGGGCGAATTGTAAGGTCAGAGGAAGAAATATAGATGAATTGAATCCTTTATTTGTCATTCAGACCTTTCGGTCTGAACGAAATGCTGTTGCCTGCAGCCATACATGTAATAATAACAAAACACAATAAACACAAATTAACATCCACCACAGTGAGTTCACCAAACACCTCCTCACTGTGATGGAGGCAAAAGTCTTAGAGTTACTGTCTCTTCCCTCCTCTTCTCCCTCTGCGCCGAGGCGATACCCCACCGGGCGATGGCATCAGTCCCGCGGTTCAAGCTCCGCGGCCCGGGGGGTGGTCGAAGCTGCCCGCAGCTGTTGCAACGGGTGCTCCGGAAAACAGGCACCAGCCTGTGACCTGCGAGCTCCCGACATTGTCCTCCATTGGCCCGCGGCCGAGCCCCGGATCCAGGTTGCCGCCGCCAGAACGCCGCCTCAGCCGCCGTAGCACCGTCTCCGCTCCGCACCGGGCCGCCCACAAGGCAGCGTCTCAGCCCCGCACCGGGCTGCCCCCACGGAAGCACCTTCCAGCCGGGAGCCGGTCCGCCCACACGGCAGCGTCTCAGCCCCGCACCGGGCTGCTCACACGGGAGCGCCTTCCAGCCGGTAGCCGTGCCGGCCGCACAGGAGTGTCTCAGCTCCGCACCGTCCGCCCTCACCGGAGCGCCGAGTCGTGCCGCTACCCGGACGTCGCCACAGCTCGAAGACGGCCAGCCTCGCGTTGGTGAGTCCTGGCTGGCTCTACCTCCGGACCCTCGAGGTCGGTCGCAGGTTGGAGGCCGCCAGCTCCGCCATTAGGCCTCAGCGCAGACGGGGGAAGAGAAGGGGGATATGACAAAAAGTCGCATTCCCCCGAAGGGAGAGACAGAAAGCTCTGTTTCACCCTCCCCCCACACACATAACACCACCTAACAACCAAAAAAATTACTAAACTAGACAAAAAAAAACGACATAAAAAGTAAAAACAGACAGACTGCAGGCGAGCCGCAGCTGTATCACAGCGCCGCCCCTTCCACTGATGGAATGGAACTGAAGAGGGGGAAGGGGAGAAATGGGTGAAAATCCAGGTGGGGCACAGGGAAGAGATGGGGGAAAAAGAAGGGGGGAGGAGGGTTGTTTGTCGGTTAGTTACCAAAAATTGGAGAATTTAATGTTCATACTATTAGATTGTAAGCTGGGTAAAATTATTATATGATAAACCGATGGCAAGAATTTTAACTAATAACATGTTATCTCAAAAATTTCAACTATCAAGGGGTAATAGGCAGGGATGTGCACTATCACCCCTGCTATTTGCCCTTATGATAGAACCCCTGGCTGAAAGTATAAGAATTCATCCGAATATTCAGGGCTATAATACCAGAGACTCAAAGAATAAAATCTCATTATATGCAGACGATATACTTTTATATATTACAAAGTCACAAACGAGCATACCAAATTTATTAAACTTAATAGAGGAATTTGGGTCTTTTTCTGGATATAGAATAAACTGGAATAAAAGTGAAATCATGACATTAAAACCTCAAGAACCTACACACTTACTGAAGTTCCCCTTTAAAATCGCAACAGAAAAATTTAAATATTTGGGTATTCAGATTACTAGAAAATATAAAGCATTATTCATTGCTAATTTCATGCCTTTATTAAATAAACTTAATACGTTGATTAAATTTTGGAAAACACTTCCCTTATCATTATTAGGTAGAATAAATGCAATAAAAATGATCTTCCTACCACAATTACTATACCTATTTCAATCTATACCGGTATATATACCAAAATATTTAAAAAAAAAATTAGACTCTAATATTACTAATTATATTTGGGACTATAGATCACATAGAATCACAAAAAAACACTTATGTAAACCAAAAGAGGTCGGGGGACTTTCACTTCCGAATTTTATGTATTATTACTGGGCAGTGCATATTAAGAATATGATTTATTGGTTGGATAGTTCTACTCAACAGACAGAATGGATAAAAATGGAGAAGGAGGATTGCCATCCTAGTAATATAGGAACGATCCTCTTCTCCCCAAAAAAACTGAATAACACAATATATAAGAAGAACCCAATTATATATGGTACAATAAGAATTTGGAAACAAATAAAATTATCTTTAAAATTAAGAAATCTATCACTGTTAATGCCAATAGCGAATAACCCTTTATTTAAACCATCTCTTATTGATAAGACATATAACCAATGGGAAAGTCTCGGAATTAGAAGGATCGGGGATGTGTATGAAATGGGAAACTTACTATCATTCCAACAATTACAATTAAAATTTAAATTGAAAAACAACCAATATTTTAAATATCTTCAGATTTGCGATTTCGTGAAAAAATATATACAAGGATATCAAAAAGTAACTCCTGACTTATTGGAAGAGGCAATGAATATTGAAGCTGACTCACAAAAATTAATATCATATTTATATAATAGTATTCTAAATATAGACCTACCATCGACAGAGGTACTTAGAGAAGAGTGGGAACGGGAACTAATGATAAAAATTACGAAGGTTAAATGGGAAAAATACCTGATATATATTCACAAATGTTCAATTAATGTAAGACATAATTTAATTCAATTTAAAATTGTACATAGATTATATTATTCAAAAACAAGATTGAACAAATTTTATCCAAATATATCCGCCACTTGTGATAAATGTTTAGCCCAAAAGGCAACTATAACACACTCCTTAGTCTCCTGCATAAAACTTTATAGATTTTGGAATGATATTTTTGAAATATTTACAAAATTATTCAAGACAAGAATGGAACCTAATACTGAAATGATTATATTTGGCATAATGGAAGATGGGAATAAATTGAACACATCTCAAAATCTATTCCTTAACTATGGTTTAATAATAGCAAAAAAATTAATTCTTAAATTTTGGAAGGGTACATCAATACCAACGCTTAAAATGTGGATTGCAAGTATGTTGGACACCGCTCATCTTGAGGAAATGCGATTCCTCCTAATGGATAAATCAGACCAATTCATAACGAGTTGGTCTCCATTCGTCGTTTTTTTGGAATCATATGGTGCAACACAATTGTAAAAAATAACTGTTTCAGGACTGGACGAGGGTTGGTCAAGACTATAAATAATGTTCTCTTTTTTTTTTTTTTTTTTTTTTTTCTTTCTTTTCTTTTCTTTTCTCTATTCTCTCTCTCAACTTTCTTCATTTACTCGTTTTCTTTTTTCACACACTATATATTTCACATCTTTCTATCCTTTACTATCTAACTTCTTTTTCTTATTCTAATCTTTTTTCAGTGTAACAAAAAAAAAAAAAAAAAGAAGTTGTACATAAAATGTATTATGAAAATATATATTAGGCACTTTGGTGCCATATGACTGTACTTACTTCTAATAAAATAAAATATTAAAAAAAAAAAAAAAGATTGTAAGCTACCCAAGCGGTTCCTCCAGTTTGGCCTCACTTTGGCAATGGAGGAGACCTACGGCAGAAAGGTCATTATGGGAATGGGAAGGAGAGTTAAAAGGGTTAGCAAGCAAGAGATCCAGCAGAACTTAGTGGACCGAGTGCAAGTGTTCAGAGTTTGCACTCCATTTCTGTGGATTCTGCGATAGATGATGTGGGTTTGGCAAGCTCTAATATAAATAGTGAGGGAGTCAGGGTGGCAGAGTGAAGGGGTTATGTGGGCGGTTCTGTGTTTCATCTGCCATTTTCACATGGTGGTGAGACAATTAGTTCAGGACATAATTGAGGATGTTAGAATTTTTCATGGAAGCTCAATTTTATAAGCAAATGTTTTATTCAATCTTGACGGGACATTGATTAGAGACCATGGTTTGGGAATTCAGTATCAGTATGTTGATGATATTTCCTGTACATTGGAGCTAGTACGTCTAATAAAACCTCCATGGTCTGGGGAGAGACCTAGTATATTGGTTTAGTTATCCAGCCAGTGTTTTGATATGCCTGCATAAGTTAGCCCATGTCTCTGAAGCATTCACAAAGGCAGAATCACTGCTTTCTTGCAAACATGAAGCCTTGATCCTTGGACATTCATTTCTTCTACAGGTCACAAATCTTGTGCTGGCATGTAGGAGGAGGTGGTGACCGGTTTTGGCTATGCCAGGCAGATGTGGTCGAAATCTTATCCCAGGGCGAAGATGTGGAAAACCATCCATGTTTTCCCTGTGTGAACCTTTATTGTCTGAGTGGTGTTGAAAGACAGGGCAAATAAGTAGTGGGCCTTTGTTTCATCGATGTTTAGTATAAGGAAAACTCAGGCATATGCGTCAGAATGAATCAACACTTGGGACTTGGCTATTGACAAACCTCATCTGTTCTTTAAAGGTTGAAGTGACCTTGGTTCTGGAGGGAAGGAGGCAAAGATGTCCCAAAGTTCTCCCATTCATATTGTCAATTAGCTCCAAACCAACGCAAAGCTTGTATGAGGCGAAGAGCAATTTTGCAGCAAAGAAAATAGAACAGAGGGTTGGAGAACGGACACAGCCTTGCTTGACCACAATCTAAATTTTGACTGAGTTGGACCTGTTGGTTGGAAGCATGACTCACTCTTCATCTATATGTTAATCTACGCTACACCAGCGTGGCTGATGGACTACCATACAGCCATTCCAAACAAAACATAGATCTCTCTCTTCCACTTGCACAATTATAGTGCAAATAAAAAGCTAAGCATAAGCTGGAATCAGTCATTTCACCCTTGAGTAACCAAAGACTGCACACTTTGCTAAGCACTATATTGAGATCACCATCATCCAGAAACTTGCACATTCACACTGGGAGCACATCCACCATCATTAGAACCTCTGTTTGCCCTGGGTTTCACAGTGATAACTGCGTCTCTACCAAACTGTACTTGCCCATTAATATAAAAAATGGGCACAGTGACAATTGACAGCAGCAGAATATTCTTCAGCTGCCTTCAAACAACATGTGTCCACGGCTTGTACACACCCATTAGAACATCACCACCAGACATCCAGACTGCTGCTAAAAGAAACAGACGGCAGGTACTCTCTACATCTTCACTCTATTACAGACATATGTCATCACAACAGAATTAGCCAGCTCAAGGCTGCAAACACTCCCAAAAAATTATGGCCAGTGTAGTTTGGTCTTGTCGGAACAGAGGTGATGTGGATCACATGGAGGCACAGAGGCTGAAGGTTAACATGGTGAAATATGTCAGTACAACAACAACCGAGCCTGTAATGACAGTGAGAAAATATACTTAACTCAGTGGTGTTGACCTACCTGGAAATCATTATGTTGTCATCAAGGACAGAACACCCATAGCCAACGACCCAGGTGGATTCAATGTTAAATATTGCACTGTAATTGTACGGCTGCGTTAACTGACTTGCTTCCTGCAGGGGATACAAGGATTAGTCCAGCATGCATCTCCCAGTGTGTGGCACAAGTAACATATGTTTTGATGAAGAAAACAAGTTAACATCTGTTTGTCAAGGACCCCACAGCATCAACATAAAATTGAACATGATTTTCTTTTGCCAGATAGAAGAATCCCATATGTCTGCAAGGCAATAAGATGAATGCTGTCAATTCTCAGTTGAGCTGTGCCCAGAAAAGTGGGTTGCATTGCTTTTGTTTCACAATGATGCAGTAGATAGAATACTTTGTTGACCACATAATTATCATTATATTTCCCAACGTGAAGTTGCCTTAATGAAGCAACTACATTTTGACCAACTTCACTTTGGCACAAAGGTTAGCAACACATGGGGAGATTAACAAGTGTAACAATTGGCATCCATCAAAAGGCATTTATTTAATAAAAGCATTATCAAAAAATGTTTGGCACCAAGCTTGGTGAAAGAAATTGGATTTAAGGACCTTTTCGAGGAAGGCAGCGTGGCAAAGATGTTCAGGGAGCTTCAGTTGTGTAGGATCCAAATCTGAGAACCAAGGCAGCTTGTATCCATGCTGTATGTCGCTGAGTGGGCAAAGACAACAGATAGGATTGCTCAGAGCTGGCATACAATCTATGGGCTAAATATTCTCCAAGTTTCCATATTTCCATATGACATGATGGAAGGAAATATGGAAATATGGAAGGGTTTGAAAACAAGGATGACTATTTTAACCTCAGGATACTTTCAGAGGAGTAGCTAAAGAAGATCAGCAACTCAACGGATGACAATCTGGCAACAATCAGCAGAGTTTAAGCATAGTTTAAATTCATGTTGATAGAAAATAGGAACACACCAGATCAAATCTAGGCAGAAAAAAAGACTTGGAAGAATGTTTCAGGAGCAGATGGCCTGAAGCAGGGACAACCGCTACTGATGTTATAGAAGAGGATTTGGGCAGTTTTGACCATGATTTGCATATGTGATTGAAAGTTTATCCCAGGACCAGCTTGGCCACCTCAAATTTTTCTTCCAAAAAGAAACAAACTCCCCACATATTATCTTGCACTAAATGCTGTGCCCTATATCCTTTATCTGTACACTGGGAATGGCTTGATTGAAAACATGTATAGTCTTTTCTTTGATAGCGCACAACAAAAGCCTTGGTACACATCATCATCAATTAAACAAGACTAAATTAAACTAAATTAAATTAAACTAACCTAAACATTAGAAATCCTGTAATTAAACTTTCACCCTATTTTAAATTACAGTACGTTAGCAGCACAAGTTAGCAGTGTTACAGTTTTCTAGCAGCACTCTTCCTGACAAAGAGGACTATAAAATGAGGGTCAGATTTTCCATTATTTTCTTCCATGCATTTTTCAATAAGCTGGAATACATATCCATTTTCAAAGATGATAAACCCATTACTATTTCCTCCCTTGCTATGTTTATCTCATTTAATGGACCAGATATTGCGAGCCTACTCTCTCTGCAAAGCCTGTCATCTCTCGATATCTATACTTACCTTACCAGTGTGCTTTATTGCTGAACTCTTAAGGGCCTGTCCCACTTAGACGATTTTTTAGGCAACTGCCGGCAACAAGGCTGTCGCCACACGGTCGGCAGGATGTCGCCTGTGTGGTTGTGAGTAGTCTCCTCAGTCGCCCAAAGAGTCGTAACGTTTTTCTGGTCGCCACTGGATTTTAGAAATGTTCAAAACTCTTCGGCGACTGCAGGCTTATCGTAGCTTGTCTTCTCCTGACATAGGTGCTGTCATAGGTTATCGCCAGGATGACGTAGGTGGTCGCCAGGTGATGTAGGTTGTCGCCGGTGCTGACCGGTGAATTCCATTGTCGTAGTCGTGGGTAGTCGCCGGCAGTCGCCTGAAAAATCGCCTAAGTGGGACAAGTCCAGTCCAGTCGCCGATTTTTCGGCGACCTGCCACGACTATGACCCTTTACTTTGCTGGTCTCTACAAAATAAATTCCGATATTATGATCTGAATGGTGTCCAAATCTTCAGAGAGCAATGAGGATATATACAGTATGTTCTTAACTACCTTTGACAGCTGGCAAAGCTATTAGGGTAGGTAGTAGGCTTTGTCATTTGTTACTAAACTTTCCAATAATGTAAAAATATTACTCAAGAGCATTCTACTATATGGTACATGTAGAAGAAGGGTCCTGACCTAAAATGTCATCTATCCATGTTCTCCAGGGATGCTGCCTGACCTGCTGAGTTACTCCACAATTTTGTGTCTTTCCTTGGTAAACCAGCATCTGCAGTTCCTTGTTTTTACGGCACATATCTGACATAATTGTGCATGGCTTGATTGTACTCATGTATAGTATGATTTGATTTGACTGGGGACCATGCAAACAAAAGCTTTTCACTCTATCTCGGTACACATGACAATAATATACCAATACTAATACATACTTCAACCATGAGCAAAATCCTCAGTATTTACACTATCACAAGTTCCAAAGCTTTGACAGTCCTGCAGTAATTATCAGATAACCTGTTCTAACTAACCATTTATTTACCTGTGCAATTGCCACTCACAGGCAGGTTGTTTGCACTTGACTAACCCAATGAAAGAAACAACATGCTAAGGTTAAAGCTAGGTTATGTTGAAGGTGCCATATTGTGAAGACGGGACTGACTCAGTAAAAGCTATCAGTGGTCACTCTTATCAATAGTGGCACAAACAGATAGATCTGTAAGAGAAAGATTGAGGAGAGAGGTCAAATTGACCTCACCCTAGTACTAACTGTCTGACCATCTACCGTTGTCTCAGCATGGAAGTCATGGCCTTCAGATTCAGACACCTGCATTATTGCGGTATTGTTAATTTTATTATGTAAATGAGTTATCCAAATGGTTTTGGGATTTGAAATGAAAATCCTTTTGCAGTCCATCAGATCTGACTTCTTACTGGGAATGGAGATTCCAAACTCATTCTACAGACTGTGTCAGCTGATTTATAAGTCAATAATACTGATTTTACTTCGGAGTCACGTGAGTGACTACGTGAAGAAGCCCGCTAGGACGCATGCGTGTCATTGCGCTACACGCATTGCGAAACGTCAGACGCGGTGGAAGGACGTTCCCCGCGGCGGCAATTTAAAAAGCCGCTATTGCAGGTAAGGTTCTTACTCTGCGGTCTTTTTGCCCACTACAGAGAGAATGGAGAAAGGTAAAAAGACAACGAGGGCTGTGACGAAGCTGGTCAGGGAGGACCGCGAAGGAGCGGACAGCCAGCAAAGCAGCCGTCGGCACAAGATCACACGCAGTGGGATCAGCTGTGCCCTGTGTAGCCGCCGCACCGGCCAAATCAACGCGGCCGAGCGGCAAGGCAAAACAAAAACAAACAGAGTCGTGGACTCGGAGGAGTCCGACTCTGATACACCACGGGAGGCCAGCGACCGAGAGCGCTGGACCCGCATGGAACGGTGTTTGGAGCATCTGCTCCAGCGTGACCGGCTCCGCGATTTGGAGTCAGGCCACTGTGGGCCCTATATCAAACCCACAGCAGCACCTTTCCAAGGGCTGCATGATGTCTCCACCTTATCAGAGGGGAGCACCTCAAGTCAGTTCTGGGCTGACTTGGAAGAGGGGTCCGCGGAAGAAACAAGTGTGCATGGGGTGCAGGACAAAGAAAACTTGCTGGATATGGTGGCAAACTTCATACAGCCAGAACAAACTGGGGCAAACCTGGAGCCAAAGCTTGCTGCCAGCATTGACTATATGTCACTGCACCAGCTACAAGAACAGGCTGTAGTGGATACGACAGGAAGACATATGGCACCAGGCAACTGCATTTCCCAATTATTAACAGCTGCATCTGGAAACATATCGGACCAGGGATCAGAAGCATGGACGTGAAAATCCAAAAAGTCCTAAAATTGCTGACTGCAGGAATAACGGCATTTGCCCGCACTGTGGACGACAGCGTTATGTCCCAAGGTCAACAGGACGCGCTGGCACTGTTCTGCAATACGCAGCACGAATTAAACAGCATCAGAAA
Organism: Amblyraja radiata; assembly: GCF_010909765.2. Classification (NCBI taxonomy): domain Eukaryota; kingdom Metazoa; phylum Chordata; class Chondrichthyes; order Rajiformes; family Rajidae; genus Amblyraja; species Amblyraja radiata. The sequence goes on along the minus strand of NC_045978.1, from coordinate 16,380,871 downwards.
AAGTGCCATACAGCCGACACTCAATCCTAAATTCGCGGGACTGTGTAAACCTGGAGCCACCAAACCATCCATTCTCCTGTTCGGAGGCAACTTGTCTAAGCAGGTAAAGGAGCTAGACGAAGAAGCAAAAACTTTAGGGTTAATAAAAGGAACAACCCACCCTGCAAAAACCCACCACAGCCTACGACTGCACCCTTACGCACCCACCAGCGGAACTGGTGAGAGCTCGAGGGCACGGCACTTTAAACATGAGTCTTTTTTAGGCCATGGCCCAGGCCGGCCTTCCTGGAAAATGCGGGAAACCCCAACAACACCAGCAACCAACCCGAAAAACCAAGCACCAGCACAGCAACGGAAGAACTTCAGGAAGAAGTAGTCCTGCCACTGGTAACAATGGAGGTAGGTGGGTCTGGTTCCCCAAATAATATGGGAAGCATGGAGGTTGGGGGAAGACTATACTGGTTCTTGAATGCATGGAGCATGCTAACAACCGATACTTACGTCTTAAGCAGTATCCAGGGATATACCATAGAGTTTATACACGAAAACAGCCCTCCAGTCCAACATAAACCAAACCGAAAGTTTGTGCTCTCTGATAGGGAGAAAACAGAAGCACAAGCTGAACTGGAACGGCTTTACATAAAAGGTGTAATTGAACTAACGCGACACGAACCATTAGAATTCGTGTCCAATATATTTACCAAAACCAAAAAAGATGGTGGTTGTCGCATCATCATAGATCTGACAAAATTGAATACATTTGTACAATATATTCACTTTAAAATGGAAACCTTTGTTACTGCTAAACAACTAATTTCCAAAGGGTACTTCATGGCTAGCATCGATTTAAAAGATGCTTACTATTCAGTACCCATACGAGGTGGCCACAGATGTTACTTAAAATTCAACTGGATGGGACAACGTTGGCAATATAAAGCACTGCCAAATGGTCTAACATCAGCCCCCAGGCTGTTCACAAAAATCTTGAAACCAGCCCTAGCGTTTCTACGGAAACGCAAACACATGATTATGGCATATTTAGATGACATACTCATTGTGGGCATAACTTTGGAATTGGCCATACTAACGGTAACAGCCACAAAACAGTTGTTTGAACAACTGGGATTTATCATCCATCCAGTTAAATCTAAACTAACACCGTCCACTACTATGGACTACTTGGGATTTACCATTGATTCAGTTCACATGACAGTGACACTACCTAAGGGAAAGGCCAGAGAAATAATGGAGGTATGCAGCAACCTCATTGACATCAGAAACCCATGCATCAGATTGGTAGCTAAAGTAATTGGTAAAATGGTGGCTGCTTTCCCAGCCATACAATTTGGACCCCTACATTACCAAAATTTACAGAGAGCCAAAATTCAAGCTCTAAAAATTAATGCAGGTCACTTTGACAGACCTATGAGACTACCAATCCAAGCCAAAACGGAATTAAAATGGTGGATAGATAACATCTGGCTTTGTTCCAACCCAATCATTGTCAGTAACCCTTCGATGGTACTACAAACTGATGCCAGTGCACTAGGGTGGGGAGCCACCAATACCATCATCAGCTGTGGAGGTAGATGGAAAGCGCAGGAGGCATCCTTCTTACTCACACTGGGTATAAACTACTTGGAAATGTTGGGTGCATTTCATGGCCTTAAAGTCATATTGTACTGGATCACACCACCAGCATGTTAGATTACAAATAGACAATACCACTGTGGTAGCATACATCAACCACATGGGCAGCAACAAATCGATATCATGTGACAATCTCGCTAATTCAATTTGGCAATGGTGCATCCAGAGAAATATTTGGATATCAGCCACTTACCTACCAGGGAGACTAAATTTAGTGGCAGACACCAGGTCACGCAAATTTAATGAAAACACCGAATGGATGTTAAACAAAACGGTGTTTTCTGATATTACAGCAAAATATGGTACATCGGATATCGATCTTTTCGCATCCAGACTAAACAACCAGATATCTAACTATGTTTCATGGGAACCAGACCCTGGGGCAGTGGCCACAGATGCATTTTCGTTGCATTGGGGGAAATGGTTTATTTACGCATTCCCTCCCTTCTGCCTCATCAGTCGGGTATTAAGGAAAATACAACAAGACTCTGCGTCTGGTATTTTGGTAGTACCCGATTGGCCTACTCAACCATGGTTCCCAGTGGTGCAAAACATGGTATTAGAACCATGTATTACAATCCCACACAGACCAGATCTACTACTACAGCCCGTGACAGGGGATAGCCATCCAAGCCATAAAAGCTTGAACCTGTTAATTTGTAGAGTTTAAAGACACCGCTTCTACAACTGGGACTCACGGACCGAACAGCACATCATCTCGGCGGCCCAAAGAGAATCAACCAAGAAACAATATCTGGTCTACATCAGAAAGTGGGAAACGTACTGTCATAAGAACAAAATCACCAACAGAAATATCAACATCCCATCTGTTCTGGAATATCTGGCAGGCCTCCACTATGATGAGGGGCTCAGCTACAGTGCCATCAACAGCGCCAGAAGTGCCCTGTCAACATACCTATGGCAAGGGACAGAGCGTTACACGGCAGGGACTCACCCTCTGGTAACCAAGCTCATGAGGGGAATATTTAACACAAACTATTTAACAGTCATGTTAATGGCACTGGTCACGGCACAGAGGGTTCAGTCACTGCACAAACTCAGACTGGACAACATGACCTCCTCACCTGACGATATTACGTTCCATATTTACGAACTAGTAAAACAGAACAGACAGTGATCAGCAGGCCTCAATATCCAATGTAGGTCATACCCCGCAGATGACCGCCTCTGTATAGTTAAACATCTATCACTATACATGGAGAAAACAAAAATCCTAAGAGGCAACGAGAAGGGACTGCTGATCAGCCATAAGAAACCTCACAAAAAAGTGACGGTCCAGACGATCTCGAGATGGCTGAAACAGGTACTGACGCAGGCTGGGGTGGATACTAACATGTTCAAATCTCATTCCACCAGGGCTGCAGCTACATCGGCAGCAGTACAACTGGATGTGCCCATGGACCAAGTCCTCGAAGCAGCAGGATGGTCAGGGGAAAGAACTTTCCAGTTATTTTATAATAAGCCAGTGAGGAAAACTGGTACATTTGCAGAATTTTTTTTAAATTCTGTAAATTAATTTAAAAACCCATAAATGGGGTTATAATTTGTGTTAATAAATTTTATGATTTCAATAACGAATCATGTGCAATTATGTTAACACTATTCCTCCCACAGTCAAGGCAGACGTGTGCATGGACTCGTTTCCACGGCATGAAATCACAGAGCTTTGAAATCTTCACGTAGTCACTCACGTGACTCCGAAGTAAAATAGTAAGATTAAACGAGAACTTACCAGTTTGAAGTTTGATCTGTATTTTATGAGGAGTTACGATGAGGGATTACGTGCCCTCCGCTCCCACCCTGATCATATACTTAACTGGTACCTCTTCTCTAATCTTACTATGTTTAGTCATTACAGTTATCTGTGAATTCACACCGCTGCTTTGAAGAATGACACGCATGCGTCCTAGCGGGCTTCTTCACGTAATCCCTCATCGTAACTCCTCATAAAATACAGATCAAACTTCAAACTGGTAAGTTCTCGTTTAATCTTACTATTTATTCTCAGTGACAACCGGTGCAGATTTAAACTTGCAGTCAGTAACAATAGCTCAGCTCTATAAGGATCTGAATGGTGATTTAGTCTGGATGCTTACTTCTTAATGTGGCCAACCAAATGTCACCCCCCCCCCCACCCTCTCCCCCCAACCCCCACCCCCCACCCCCTCCCTCCACCACCCCTGGAGATACCTGACCTTGACAATTTTCATTCATTGAAACTGATGTTTCAAAACATTTGAATTTAAGGTGTGATTTAATTTTGTGGCTCGCTAGGTGAGAAACGTTTCTGAAGTGTAAATGTTTATTCAGTGTTGACTTAAAAGTATTTGCGGACTCTTTCAGGGCAGCTGGTTTTGCATAACTTTGAACAAGTCTACTTTAATTCTCCCTTGCCGTCAGGCCTTCACAGAGTGTTGATTTGCAATGAGAGTCTGGAGAAGAATGCAAGGGTCCTTGTCACGGTTTAACCGTAACAGAGGACTCTCTGATTTACGAACTGTTCCCAGGGACACGTTCAGATTCGGACATCAAGTGCTGCTGGAAGGTCATCAACTCGATGGAAGATACTCTTAGGTCTGCCCGGAAACTTGTTAATGTCCCAGCAGAGTGAGATGTTCGTCGGGGAATGTTGTCGACTGTCCTGCTCCAGCCTACAGGAGTACGTGCTGAGAGACGCACTGAAGCTTGGTTATAGCCAATGCCAAGGTTCTGTGGCGGAGGATCACAGTCTAGGGTCCATCCGCTGCTGAACATTGCGGGGGGGGGGGGGGGTAGGTTGTGGTGGAGATGCCCCTCAAACGAGGGATGGGCTATCACCCCAGGGGGCCACATGAGTGGCAAGGGTGCCGGGGAAAAATAATATTTCTGTGAACAGTACCAAACGTGACTTCCTTATACACAATCCCCTGACCAATGAAGGCAAGCATACCATACACCTTCTTTACTACTCCATTGTGTTGCCACTTGTAGGGAACTTTGGGCTTGGACCACAAGATCTCGCTGTTAAGCGTCTGTATGTGTTCCTCTAACATACAACTTCCCAATGTTCAGTACTTGCTCAGATTAAACTCCATCTGCCATTTCATCACCCATCTCTGCAGCTGATCTCTATCCCATTGTATACTTTTCCAGCCTTATTCACCATGACAGCCTTATTCGTCTGCAAACTTATTAAACAACTAAACCACATATATATATATATATAAATATATATATATATAACAAGAACCCAGACTGATCCCTGTAAACCTCCACTGGTCACAGACCTTCAGCCAGAATAATATCCTTCCACCACAACCCTGTGTCTTCAATGAGTAAATGAGTTTTGAAATGAAACGACCAAGTCGCCGTGGATCCCATGCATCTTAATTTTCAAGACCAGCCTACCCTGAATGATTTTATAAAATTCCTTACTAAATCCATGTAGACAACATCTGCCCTACCCTCATTAATTACTGGTCATCTCTTCAAAAACGTAAGAAGTGATCTACCGTGGACAAACCCATGCTGATTGTATCTAATTCGTTCCTTCTCTTCCCAATGTAAATATATGCTAACCCAAAGAATTCTCCATAATAGCTTCTCTACCAATGACATGTGGCTCAACGGCCTATAATTTCCTGGATTATATTTACTTCTCTTCTTAAACTAAGGAGCAACATTGACTACTATCTGATCTGAGACCTCGCCTGTGGTTAGAGAAGATACCAAGGCCCCAGCGATCTCCTCTCTTGCCTCTCAATAACCTGAGATAAATCCCTGCGACTGCTTGGATTTCCCCCGGGTGCTCCGGTTTCCTCCTAAACACCAAAGACGTGTGGGTTTGTGGGTTAATTGGACTCCAGAAATTTCCCCTGATGTATAGGCATTGGATGCCAAAGTGGGATGGCATAGAACTAATGTGAACAGGTAAGGCTGCTGGAGGGAGTGCACAGCTTCAACAGGGGAGTGGGCCGCTGGAGGCCCTGCAACAGCCTGTGGCTCGGCTGGTCTGACCGCCGCTCGAAGAGGCTGAGCATGTGGACTGCATGTGGCCTACAGCGGTGGAGTGGCGGCAGAGGACACCACGGCTAAGCTTGGCCAGGCTGACCCTGCAACGCCGCCAGGACAACGGGCCTTCATGGTCAGATCAAGAACCTTGCACTTAGAACTGGGACTTCAAAATGGCGCCAAACTGACGACTCTGTGTATTGTCTTAGTGTACATACAAAATGCTGGAGTGACTCAGCGGGACAGGTAGCTTCTCTGGAGAGAAGGAATGGGTGACATTTCGGGTTGAGACCCTTCTTCAGACTGATCTCAGTGTACTACTGCCATACACTTGTACTGTATCTCAGATGCTTATCTAAGGTATCTAACTGCTTATGTATAGTGATACTTGTACTGAATTGCATACAAAAATGAATTTGACTGCACCTCGCTACATGTGAAAAATAAAGTACCATACCATACCATCAATGGTCAGCATGGATTCGGTGGGCCAATGGGCCTGTTTCTTGGGTGTATCTTTAAAAAAAATCCCATGAGACCCTAAATAATCTGGAAAACATCTTATCAAATGCCCATCTGCAAAATATTATAACTCTGTACTTCTCTGTGTCCAAGAAGCTTTTAAACATAGATAAAATTTAAATGTAAATTCTACTGATCTCTCATTTAACAAAAGTTACACCCTGAGAGAAATGCCATAAGCATTCAGTTAGGTCATCCCTCTTGGGTATATACAGAGTGGAAGAGCAGTGTAAAATTCTGCCCTGATGTGATTAGTATGCAGGTAGAATTTCATGAGACACAGAGAGGTAGCGGTCAAAATGCAAAATTTAATTATTTTTATCGTTTCACCTGTGATTCAGTCATATATATGGGCAATAAATGTGTAAAGTAAATGCGCTATCTACTACAGGTCTCATGGATTTGTACGCTAATAAAGGAGATGAATGTCACATCCACTGCTGTGTTGTTCACAGTAGAATAGCTAACCTAACAGATGTTTGCTATTTAAATAAAATTTAACTGCAAAGAAATCTTTTTGGAGAGGCTACTGAATTCCAGTTAATTGCAGCATCTAGGCAGAATGCCAATTGGGAGCATTATACCTGCACCTCCAAGTCTGTTCACACCTAGTGTCTGTCAATCTCTTCATGACAGGACCAGATTAAGTATGTTCATTACAATGTCTGTCACTGAATTGACTTGAAGATATGCTGGGCTGACGATATGGCCTTCGCCAATGTCAAATAAATTGTTTAAAATAATTTGCCACAGCAGAAACTTCAGGGGGAATAAAATAATTTCATACTACAGAAATGTTAAGACATTTTTACTCTCTCTACTCTCCTCCTTATATACTTATTTGTATGGCCAAATTTGACTCTAATTCCATCTACGTTTGCAAACAACACCACTGTGATGGGGCAAATCATGAACAATGATGAGACACAGTACAGGACGGAGATAGAGATAGTGAGAGGACAAAAACTCTCCCTCAATGTCAGCAAACATGCCACAATCAACATCAATAGTGTGGAAGTGGAAGTGGTGGAGAGCTTCAAGTTCCTTGGCCATAATATCACCAATGATCTGTCGTAGGCCTATCACATTGATGAGACACCCAAGAAGGGAAACCAATGTCTCTACTTCCCGAGGAGCCTGAGGACATCCAACGTCTTCAATGATACTTACAAACCTCTACGGATGCACCATAGAAAGCATTTTGTTAGGTTGTAATGCGGCTTAGTTTGGGAACAGCTCTGGTTTGGGAACCACAAGAAATTGCAGAGTTGTAAATGTAGCCTAATCCATCACACAGACCACACTTCCCACCACTGACTCCACCTACACTTTACACTGCCTCAGAAAAACAGTCAACATAATGAAAGACATGTCCCACTCTGTTTATTCTTTTATCTCCCTGCTTCCATCTTACAGAAGGTGCAGCAGCTTGAAAGCATGCACCGCCTGGCTCAGGAACAACTTCTTCCCTTCTGTTACCAGGCTTCTGAATGGTCATAGAGTCATAGAGTGACAATGTGGAAACAGGCTCTTCAGCTCAACTTGCCCACACCGGCCAACAGGTCCCAGCTACACTAGTCTCACCTACCTGCCTGCACCTGGTCCATATTCCTCCAAACTTGCCTATCCATTACCTGTCTAACTGCTTTTGAAACATTGGGATAGTCCCAGCTTCAACTACCTCCTCTGGCAGATTGTTCCATACACCCACCGCACTGTGTGAAAAAGTTACCTCAGATTCCTATTAAATCGTTTCCCCTTCACCTTGAATCTATGTCCTCTGGTCCTCGATTCCCTTACTCTGGGCAAGAGATTCTGTACATCTACCTGATCTATTCCTCTCATGATTGTATACACCTCTATAAGATCATCCCTCATCCTCCTGTACTCCAAGGAATAGAGACCCAACCTCTCCCTATAGCTAAGATCCTCTAGTCCTGGCACCATCCTCGTAAATCTTCTCTGAACCCTTTCAAGCTTGACAATATCTTTCCTATATGGATCTTCTCCTTTGCCTTAACCATTGTACTTAGTTTGACTTGATTGTATTTATGTGAGTTATATCTGATCTGGTTGGATAGCATGCAAAACAAAGCTTTTCACGGTACCTCAATACGTGGCAATAATAAACCTAAACTGAACCTCTCAATTGTCAAAATAAATGTATGCTATTTTTCCCAACATATCATATGGTGTTATACATAAACAGAACATTAAAATGTCAGGTCAATATATTGAGAAAGAATTACCTTACACACTTGTTTGTTAATTCTAGACATACATTCAATCTGTTTTAATTGACTTCCAATGGCAGACCATGTAACAGTAATCATAATGCTGAACTTATCATCAGTTAGGGAATACATAAAGGTGATATAATGGGCACTGCAGATAGTGTTGCTGTCTCACAGATTTAGCTTCCCAGTTTCAATTCTGTGTTGTTGGTTCTAGTCTGCATGGTGTTTGCACAATCTTCCTGTAACAGCCTTAGCTTCCGCTGGGCCCTCCAATTTCTACCCAAATCCATTGGATGTTTTGGTATTCGGTTAATTTTCCACTCTACATACAGCTTGTCTGAGTTGCTGGTGGTAGAATCAGAGTGGTATTCATGTGAGAGAGAACAGCTTTCAGGGAAATAAGTGAGGGAATGGGATTGGTCTGAGAGATGGCATGGACTTGATGGACCAAATTGCCTTCTTTGTTATCATAAGAGAATATAAAATGTGAAATGATCAAAGGGAACTGAATATTTCTGTAGACGGAAAAAACTGGTAAAAAAATCGTTCTGTGCATCAATTTATGGAAGCCGATAAAAATAGCGTTCACGAACAAAGAGCAAGATGCCTGGTCAATTCGATGTTTATGCAATTGGTCATACCACATAGACTGACCTTGCTGATGACTGATGAAAAATATCAAAGATGCTTTGAGTGATTCCGTTACTGAAAACCTATTAAGAGAGAACCTGGTCTGAAACCAGGCAGCAAGGATGTGCATAGTGTCTGACCTGCTCACATACGGTCATGTCATCACAGTGTTGGGGATGCAGTACTAGGAAGCGACAAATAATTCCTAGCCACAAAAAATAGCTATAAAGGATCACAAAAGTTGACTAAGGTACATCTCCTGGCTTAAAAAGTTGTCAAAAACTATCAAATGACATGAAATATGAATAACTATTTATATTTAAAATTTAAACATTTAAAAACCATATAAAGTCTTAGAGGCACTTAAAATCATAAAATGTAAATATATATATTTTTAAATAATCAACACCTGGACCAGTATGTGGATAGGAAAGGTTTGGAGAGATATTGGTCAAATTTGCAAGTGGGACTAGCGTCAATGGGGCATCTTGATCAGCATGGACAATTTGGTGCAACTTTCCATGCTGTGTGCCGCTATGACCTACTTATTCACTTGCAGCCATTCTCTTCCATTGAAATGCATGGGAAAAGAACTCCCTGCACAAAGTTCAACTTGTCTCACATTATTCATAAAGATTCAACACTACTGTGCAACTTTGAGATCTGAGATCTAGCATCGGAACTCAATTGAAGAAACACTGATAAACTGCTGCCCAAGTTCCATTCAGTCGTATAAATATGGTAAAGTTGAATTTGCTGTCACTTCTAATGGAAAATATTGACTGCATTATGCACAGCTGCCTGCATTTCCCAGCATAATCTGAGCAAAGATGTCAGCTAGGGAACAGAATTAGATTCACTATGGTGCAAGGCGATGTGATTAATTAGCTATTTTATAGTAAGGAGTCCTCTAGGGAAGTGATCTTAATAGAACAAGATTTTCTATTAGGTATGCAAGTGATAAGGTTGAGTCCACAACAAGCATCTTATGTTTTTCTTTAAAAGCCAATCAAATAGATATGAGGGAAAATTTGGCTGATGTAGACTGGCAATTCAGTTTAAAAGACCTTGAGCAATGACAAATAATTAAATGCATTTCATATAATTTTCAGAAAATGAAGCTGTAGAATAAAAACCCCACTGGAAAATTGGAACTGTCATAGATAAACAGTGAAGACTAGTATTAGATTAAAAGGTAAGCCTTATATTGTTGCCAAAAGCACAGTAAAGCTGAAACTTGGGATTTGATAAACCATCAAATATACTGGAACCATTCACTAACCTCAATAACACAATATCTTTATCAGCAGGGGATAAAAGTAGAATCAGTGTGGAACTGTGGTCATCACTGTGGTCTCTGATCTCTTAATAATTGTTCATGTTAAGTGTAAATGGGTGGTTGACAGTCAGTGTAGATTTAATGAGCTGAGGGTCCTGCTTTTGTGCTGTATCTCTCGATGATTCTATGAAAGATTCAGTGATCCTTTGGGGAGAGCAACCCGTCTTTAGATATCTATTGCTGTGAAATGTTACTGCAAAAGGTTACCTCCTTCCAGCAGTTGTAAAGTCATCAAGTTGGCAAAGCAATTCATTACTTTAAAGAAGTCTCAGAATAAAAAAATCAGGTAATTTACTTTTTCATGGTTATACAGAATGGCGAATGAATATAGGAATGCACATGCATGATTAAAGTAAATATTTTAAACATTTTGGAGTGGCCTTTTTGAGATCAAAATACTGAGCTTGAGGTCCAGGTGCAGAGGCTTTTACAAGGGAGGCTTCAATGAGAAAGCTGAGTGTAGTATGGTAAGGCAATGTAATGTCTTCCCTCTTGTTTTAACCCAGTAGTTATTAGAGGGTTACTAATGGCAGTCAGTACTCACCTCCTGTGAAATGTGGGAGATCAGGAAAAAGTCAAATACTTCTGACAACTATGTTTGCAGGAAGTCTGTCCAGCTGCAGCAACTCGCAACTCACAATTTGCATGGATTTCCCCACACACTCCCCTGTCCCCACACCCCCCGCGTTGCGTTGGGGGAATGGGTTGTGTTGGGGGAACGGATGAGTGCTGGAATATTGCATTGGGGGAGCAGCCCCAACGGGTCTGCACTTGGTCCAGTTAGATATAAAAGTTGGGATGTCGTGTTACAGCTGAACAAAACATTGATTAGAACACACTTGGAGTATTGGTACAGAAAGGATATGGTAACAATAGAGGGAGTGAAGAAGAGATTCACCAAGATATTACCTGGAATGGAGAACTTAAGTTAAAAGGAGAGAGTGGACAATCTGGGTTTGTTCTCGCTGGAACATGGGAGATCAAGGGGTGACATTATAGAGGTTTGTAAAATTTTGAAAAGTATAGATAGTATAGATAGTCAGAATCCTATTCCCAGGGCAAGAGAATTTAGAACTCGAGGGCACAAATTAAAGATGAGATGGGAGAAATTTAAAAGAGATCTGATGGGGTTGGTGATTCACAGAGGTGGTGAATATTTGGAACAGCTGCTAGAGTAATCATGGAGCTACAGAGCAAAGGTAGTGGTGGTAGGTACTCTACCACATTCAATAGACATTTGGTCAGGCACTCGGGTAGAGGGACATAGGCTTAACATGTGCAAATTAGATTAGAGTAGATAGGCATCATATTCAGCATGGATGAGATGGAGCATGTGGGTCTGTTTCTATACCTTACCTTTTTATGATTCTATGATTAAAAAATAACTGAATTTTAATATCATTAGATTTTGAAACATTTATGTAAGTAAATTACAATCCACAAAGATATAATTCTTTTTTATAGTCCCCAATAGTTTTCCAAGCAGCAATTAATGTTTAGTATGTATTTAAAAACTCGGTTAGACTCCATAAAACTTTTTGTAAGATTTTCAGTGGATTGTACTCTGATTCTAGATCATACATATTTTAAATTCATACCAATTAAGGTGATTTCAGTTTGATTGTGCTGAGGAAACTTGTAAAAAGTAAAGCTTGTGAAACTAACAATTTGGGGATTTCAGTATTTTCCTGTAAAAAATCAAAATGGTGGCAACAAATATTGGGATAATTAATAAATCAAAACACTTTTGGACCATTACATGTGGAATCAGGAATAACTTTAATGCGATTTTTTGCGCATGGTTTTCTCAAAATATTATTGTAAAATGGAATCTAGAAGAACAGGTGAACAGCAGAGAGATGTAATTTAAAAAAATAGGGTTAAGGATGAGGACATTTCAATTTTCTGTTAACCAGGATTGGTTAATTTAGAGAAACAGCATGGAAACAGGCCCTATGGCCCATCGAGTTCACACTGATCACCACACACCTGTTCTATGTCATCCCACTTTATCATCCACTCCCAACAATTTATTGGGGCAATTTATGGAGATCAAATTAACCTATAAACCCATATGTCATTGGTTATGAGAGGAATTCAGAGCACCCATTGGAAACTCGTGCAGTCAAAGGGAGATAATGCAAACTCCACACAGGCAGCACCCAAGTCTGATCGAACCCAAGTCTCTGGTGCTGTGAGGCAGCAACTCATCCAGCTTGTGCCACTGTTGGCATCAAGGCTCAGAGGGGTGGAATTTTTGCTGTATGTCCAGAAGAGCTTTTTAACACAGTTTTTAGATGGATTAATGAGGGAGGGAGGTAGCATCACATATCATGGGGAATATGGACGGTCAAGTGGTAGGAGTGACAGTGGGGGAGCAATTTGGAGATAGTCATCATAATCATAGTAATCATATAATTTAAAGTAGTTGTAGAGAAAGATAGGGATGGACCAGGTATTAGTTGGGGGGGAAGGCAAATTTAATGAAAATAAAACAGTATCTGCCAAAGGTAGACTGGTCACCCACCATCCTCATCTTTGGACACCCTGTGTGTAGGGGAGAGGGTAGGGCTGAAGATGTCCTGGTTGGGTTGCTTCTGGCCCTGGCCAAGCTGGCCATCCACGAGTCAATGCGCCAGACGGTGGAGGGCTCTACCCGAGCCGGCTGCCTGCCCCTTTTCCGGGGATACGCCCGTGCCCGGGTGCGGATAGAAAGGGAATACGCCCTGTCTACGGGCACCCTGAGGGAGTTCCGCGACTGCTGGGCACCGAGGGGGGTTGAATATATCCTGGACAAGGATTGCAATATAGTTGTTTAGCAGTTGCTTAGCATATTTGTTTGTCTTGTATTATGGTGGTGTTTTGTTTTATTGTATTGTAAATACTATTTTAATATTTGAATAAATATTTTTGATTAAAATTTTTTTTTTAAAAAGGTAGACTGGTGAATAATTGTACAGCAGCAGAGTAGGAAATAGCAAACGTACAGGACCAACATGTTCCGTTTGGGTGAAAGCAGTGGGTGAGGGTGACCAGGCATGGAAATCGGTCAAAACATGGAGGGGACACAATTTCTTTGCAGCCGTGCACGCGCACACACACACACACACGTAGTTTCGGCCATGGCCGGTAACATCGGTTGATTTTAAGCTGCGCCGGGCCGGGCGATGAAAAGCCCCGCGAACGGGCCGATTCAAGCTCTGATCTGATCTTCGCTCCACCAGGGCGTCTCCCTCCTCCAATTACCGCGCTCTATCCTCAGTCCCACCCCCCTACTTCCGCCTGACCGACACCTCCCTCCTCCAATCATCGCGCTGAATCATCATGCCCCCCCCACTGCCTGCTGACCGACGTCTCTCTCATCCAATCGGCGCCTTCGATCATCAGTCCCACCCCCACTGTCTCACAGAAAGTGGGGAGGATCTTCCCCCACCTCTCAAAACAAGGGGGGGGGAGGGGTGTCCCCCCCCCCCCCCCGGGATTTCCACCCCTGAGGGTGACGAGTTTAGGAAACCCTGGATGTCAAGGACTATCGAGGGTTAGATAAGAGAGAATAGAAAACACATGGCAGGTATAGAGACCTATTAATGGGGGAAGTCTGTCAGGAGTTTAAAAAGTGTAGGGAGGCGAAAAGAAAATCTGGGAGTTTTTCTTGGTTCCCTGAACATTTCCTGGCCAATCTAGACTAGTCAGACTTCACCAATAGTATGTGTTGGTGAAGTGGGCTGAGAAATGGCAGATGGAGATTATCCAGATATACATGAGGTGATGAATTTTGGAAGTGTCAATGAGGCTAGGATGTGCATCATGAATGATTGAACTCAATTGGCTGCTGAGGGACAAAGGAATCTTAGTGTAAAAGTCCAAAGATTCTTGAAGGTGATAATGGAGGTAGTTAATATGGTTAAGAAGATATGTGGGATATTGGCCTTCATTGGTCAGCACATTGGATGCAAGAACAATGAGGTTGCACTCTAACTTTATAAAACAACCTCTACAAAGTCACACCTCAATTGGAGGACTGCTTACAGTTCTGGTCACTACACTATAGGAAAGATGTTATAGTGCTGGAGAAAGCACCAAAGGGATTCACCAGGATGTTGCCTGAGAGAGAGCATTTTCAGTTCTGAGGAGAGACTGGAGAGGCGAGATCTGTTCTCCCTACAGCGGAGAAGATACAGAGGGGACATGATTGAGATATATAAAATTATGAGTTGTATAGATAGGATGGGCTGCAAGAAACTGTTTGCCACATCAAGGATAAATAAAATTAAATGACATAGATTAATGCACTGGTAGTGTAATTAATAGAATACACTGAGAGAGTTATGGAAGCATTAAAAAAAGTGTCTAGGTGAGCACTTGAATTGTCTGGGTACAGAAGGCAATGGTCCAACTGCTGAGAAATGGGATTAATACAATTGGTGCCCACTGGTCAGCATGGATGTAGCGGGCTGAATGGCTTGTTCCCACGTTGTATGATGTCACAATATTGTGCGAAACCTGGCAAAGTTTACCCATGGCAAGTACCAATAGATAACAAGGATAAAAGTAGCCAAAATAATCAGCTTAGTGAAGTCAACAGAAAGATAAATGATGGCCAGGAAACTTATAAAACTCTCTGATTTTATTCGAATGATGCAGGGTAACCTTTCCCTGCATTGAAGAGAGTAGAATCAGTTAATTCCTTCAAAACTGCAATGCAGTTCAAGTCTCTGGTGTAACCCCTGAACCCATAATCTTTTGACACAGAGACAGGGCTGTAAACACCTGAGCTGTCCCCTACGAAGATAACAAGGATTGAAATTGGATGCATAGTACTCCATGCAACAGACTGAAAGGTCAAGTGGATAATCCTTCTGTAACATTAGATTATTTTACTCTTGATACATTTTCAGCATTGAATGCTCAATTGGAAGGGAAGCTACATGCACTCAGTTGTTTCTTGGGCCAGTATTCACATGAATTGGGAGCAACCTCTGTAACAATAGAGTTAAATAAATATTGTTGATTAATACGCATATATATTAAAGCACCGAATGCTGCATACTTTTAATTCAATAGAAAGGACTTGGTGTGTGATTTGCAAACCAAAATTAGGTTGGATAGATGTGGAATGGGTGTTTTGGAATGTATATTAAGGCATTACTTGGAAGGTATCATTTTAAATGATTGGCACTGCACACTACGCAGTTATTAATCACAATAATTTATTTTTAAACAATTTAAAATACTGTTCAATTCTTCTAAGTAATATCAAATATTTTATCATTGTTTTATATAGTATTTACAAAATCTATTTCTCTCTGCCATTGACTCAGATCAGTGAACACATTTTAGCAGAGTTGTTTGTAAAGAAGTCTGCAAACTCCTGAAGATTACCTGGGCTTTACACTGTCTCCATGATTCCTTATCCCCCATCTAGTTGAACGCATGAAGTGCACTATTAATGACCACCTATCTAAATATCACCAAGAGGGAATGCTATACCCACTGGCACTCCTCATCGTCTTATGCAGTATTAGAACCACCCCCAATCAAACAATGGGCCTGAACCCCTTTGAATCGGTTGTGCTCAGACCACTCCACTCATCGTGGAGCCGCTTAAAGAGCAAGGACATTTCCTGTCGTTAAGCCACTCCTATTTTGTGATCTTTCTTGCTATTATTTTGATTCATTTTCTTACTTTGTGATTAAGGAATCAAAGGGGGGAATTGAGAGATTTATGGGATGCTTGGTGCCAAGATGTGGCTGCAGTTGACCTCGGGTGTAGCAACGCTGCAGGGTTGGAGCTAAAGCAATCAGTAAGATACACTATCTCGAATAGTGGCAGGTAACCATGAGAAAGAGGATCAGTCTGAAGAAGGGTCTCGACCCGAAACGTCATCCATTCCTCTCCAGAGATGCTGCCTATCCTGCTGAGTTACTCAAGCATTTTGTGTCTATCTGTGAGACAGACAAGGGACTTAATAACCGGGGGACCCTGAGAATGTACAACTAGTAGTTGCATTTGTATTTGTATTAGAATGCTTTGCTCCAATACATGTCACCACTGTGCAAAAATAAAAATATTTAAATGGACTTGGCATGTCATTGAGAATTCAATGATCTAACAAGGGGAATAAATAAGGTGATTGCTGAGGATCTTTTTACCCCGGATAGAGAGGGGGGTGGTGGGGTCAGGAACTAGAGAATATAGGTGGAGAAAAGAGGGGAAGATTTAGCTGGAACCTTAGATGAAACCTCTTCATACAGAGGATGGTGAGTGTATGGAATGAGCTGCCAAAGGAACTAGTTGAGCCAGATAAAATAACAACATTTAAAAGTCATTTGGACAGAAACTGGGATAAGAAAGATTTAGTGGGATATGGGCCAAACACATGCTAATAGGATTAGCTGCGTTGCGTCATTTTGATCGGCATGGGGTTGAAGTTGGGCTGAAGGGTCTGTTTCTGTGCTGTAATACTCTAGGATTATATGATCCAGATTATAGCAATCAGAATGGATTTAATTCAACTATAGAAAAGTAAGTCTTTAAAACCTTTACTGCATCTCACGAAGCAAAATCAAAACAGACATGGTGGATGAATGAAGATCTGAACCTTCAAACTAAGCACTGGGGGATGTAATCTTTTTCTGACAAGAATTGGAGAATTTTGTTATTAGGTTCAGGCTGGTTTCATTAATCATTCATCTATCTGCCATTAGTTATAACCATTACAATCCATCTCTCATGCCACGGTGACTGCACCATAGTCTGCCCTTGTTCTCTCTTGATTGCAGAAGGTGCAGCTTTTACTGGAAGAGATGTCAGTCTTTCTCCATCTTGTCAATCCATGAAAAAGGCTCGGTTTTATTGCTGGTGTCACCTTGTCTTTGGTTTGCACACGTTGAAATCGACTTAAAAAGGTAATGCTTTGTGACTTCCACAGGATTTCAATTTTATTTTGAACCTCTGCATTATCAACAAATTCACAGTCATATAGTGTGGATGAAAAGTCTCTGCTTTATTTTTTAACAGCATATATTTTATATTTGAACAACAGCGTTTATTTTCTGAGTAATAGAAAATGTTGATTACAATTTTGTGACGCACATCGCCAGATATATAACTGGGATTTTAAATTACGCTTTTTTGCCATTGCGGGTGGTAGATAACCTATGGGTGCAATTATGAAAACTTAATAAAGTAGGAAATCATGCCTCCTGCATTTCAGGAAATTGCTGTAGTTGTATTTTTAAGATAAAAGAGATCGGATTATTTTATAGGCTTTTAAAGGAAGGAGAGTACATTTCAGTATTTAGTATTTAGATCCAAGTAAAGCAAGGACAATTTAATCAGCATCTATTTTAATTTACCTGAAACATATACATATTTCCAAGGCAACATATTTTTTATTCCTTTTTTCTTTCTTCAAACCTCTCTTTACTATGCCAACTAACTCTAACAACTGTTCAATTTCTGGTACATTGCTTTAATAACTATTACTCATGTGTCATACAGCATTAACACAAGCTATTGTGTTGAGTATTGAAGATTGTCCTGACTCTCTCCACAATACTTGCTCACACAAGCAGGAGTCCTTGGATATTAGCTGGTATTGCTTGCCAAATGGTGTTCCCTATCCTAATTTCCAGGACGATTTCAAATTGTATTTCATATTACCCTACAAGGTAGAGAGAAGCCATTAATCCCATTAAATCTATGCCACCTCAGAGAGCTATCCTAACAGTCCAATATTTTCACATAATCTCACGTGGGAGGATGGTTCAGAAGGTTCATGTGATCCAAAGAGGACTGGATAATTGGATCCAAAATGGACCTGGTGGTAAGGAGCAGAGTTTCAAGGATGTTTACCTGGTTGGAATTCTGTGACCTGTAAGTGAATGTACGAGGTATGATTAGTTAATTTGCAGATGACATGAAAACAGATGATGTTGTGGATAGTAAGGTAAATTGTCCAAGATTACAATATGATATATATCAGGTGGAAATTGGGCAGAGTGTTAGTAAATATAATTTAATCCTGACAAATATGAGATGATGCATTTTGAGAAGTCAGGTAGAGGCAGGACATACTGTATAACAGTAAATGTTAAGCCACTACGGTATATTGATAAACGGAGAAACCTTGGGGAACACGCTATTACACGCTATTTTAGAGACCAGAAAAAAATCATTCATGGCTTGATTGTTTGGGAACCTTGAGGGAATGGTGAATAAGAAATTAAATGTATATTTTTAATCTAAATCTGCACTTAATTTGCAACAAGATGGATACATTTATAGCACCAATGGAAGTAAATGATTATGGTCTAAATGCTATCACATAGACATGGTTGGAAAGTGACCAAGGCTGAAAATTCAATATTCCAGGCTACTTAACTTTTACAATAGAGAATCAAAATCTAAAAGGATACATAGGTAGTCTTGCTTTTAAAGGAAGCAAAGAGAATGGATCTTAGCACAGTCAGAAGTCAAATCAAGTTGACTGGAGCTAAGAAACAGCGAGGGGCAGAAAATAATCTTATGAGTAGTATGTAGTTCCCCCAGAACAGTAAAGGTGACACAGGGCAAGGTATAAAGCAGGAAATTAGAGATGCATACAACAACAACAATGATAGTAGCAACAGTCATGGGGGACTTCAATTTAAATATAGTCTGGGCAATCCATATGAGGAATTGTCCTTTGAATGATGAGATAAATATGTAAGAGATGGATTTTTAGATAGGGATGTTGAGAAGACGACAAATGAATAGGCTATTTTAGATGTAGTATTATGTAATAAGAACCAGCTAATTGATAATCTGGTATTTTATGGTCATTTAGGGAATTCTAATCATAATTTGCAAAAAGACACAAAGTGCTGAAGTAACTCAGGTCAGGCAGCATCTCTGGAGTACATGGACAGGCAATGTTTTGGGCTGAGGCACTCTTCATGTCATAATTTTCCATTAATTCGGGACAAGATGCTTCTTTAAGACTCTCTTCAGACCTTCGTCAGATCATAATTTGAAAGAATATGAAAGCAGTGTGATTACATTTAAACCAAAATCTTAAATTTGTATAAAGGAAAGAAAAAAAGGAAAATGCTGAGATATCTAATTTTCAACTAACATATTCTTTAAAGACGACAATCTCAAATGGTTCAGAGGAGGCTTTCAAGAGAAGTTAAACATAACATTGGATCAAAGGTTTATGATTTGCAAACAAAAAGTAATCAGTTTGAAGACTGGGAATACCTCAGAATTCAGCAAAGAAATACAGACATTCTTCTTCTTCTTGCGTATGGCGTGCACAGCCTAAAGTTGTAGGACAACTTGTTCTATTTGATCTTATTTGATTGTGCACGCCAGGTTGATTGCATTCGTCGATAAAGGGCGGACCACGAGAAGGTTGCAATCTCCCACCCCACACAGACATTGATAAGTGCAGATAAAGCTGAAAATGAAACATATCAACAACCATAAAATAGACAGCAGAACCTTCTATAGATTTGTGAAAAGGAAACTATTAACTAAAGTTAATTTGGGTCCCTAGTAGACCAAATCAGAATAAATGTTATTCTGGAAGAAGGACGTAACAGAAATATAAAGCAAATATTTTGTATCAGTCTTCATGGAAGAAGACACAGAAAATCTTTAAGAATAGTGGAGAGCTACAGAGCTTGAATGAATGAGAAAATCACAGAAATTCAATTTAGTTAAATAAGAAAGTCCTGGTAAAGAGTAATGGGACTAAAAGGCCATAAAACCCCAAGAAGTGATGACCTGCATCCATGGATTTTAAAGGAGATAGATTTTGAGATTGTTAATATGCTGGCTGTCACCTTCCAAAATTCCACAGTGTTCCCACAAACTAAAATGGCAACAATTTTAGCCTCGCCAATTCACAAAGAAGGGAAAGAGAATGCAAGGAATTATTAGCTGAACATCAGTGGAAGTAAATTGCTGAGGGCTATGATGAAGTAAATCATGGCAGGGTATTTGGTAAATACAGGATAGAATCAAGATGAACTCATGAGCTAAAAATATCTGTTTCACAAATCTGTTCACTGTTTTTCTGTTTGAAACTAGCAGATTAGCAGGCTATGGACCAAGTAATGGTAAGAACAATTAATACATATTGAACGTGATGATCATATGAATATGAAGAACTTGTTTCTATGCCTTATGGCTCAATGACGAGGACGGTAAGTCTATGAATAGATAACCATTTTAAAAATGTTTAAGATGCTTGACAGGGTAGATGCAAGGATGATCTTTCTTTTAGTGGAGTGTCTAGATTCAAGTGTCACAGTCTAAATTAGGTCACAGCCTTTTAAGATGAGGATGAAAAGGAAATTTCTCCAGCAGAGGGTTGAGAATCTATGATATTCTCTACCCAATGACAGTACAGACTAAATCATTGAGTTAGTTCACGGCAGCCAACAATAGGATTAGAGGTAAGAGCTTCTTAATTAAGCTTGTTGTATGGTGAACAGATATGAGGCTCACAATGATTTGTTTTTCTATTTCTTATACTATGTTCTAACACGACCATAAGTAACATATACTGTACTACACTCAGTAAATGAGGGCTGAACCCTTCAACCAGGATCCATGCTTAACTTCATCCCTCAACAGTAATAAATTATCTAATCTTGGCCTTTATACAAATGTGTCATCCAATTCTTCAAAACAGTGTATAAATTGCTGATTGGGCAGGAAACAACAAGGATGAGTGGGTTCATCAATTATTTCATGGAGCATGATTTTTGCACATTTTGTCAGAGAAAGAATGCATTATACAAACATTTTGAAAATATTCTTATGTTGTGAGGTTAATATTAATGAGGCACTTGCAACCTCTAACTGAGAGATGCTGCACATTGCGCTGGAGTCTGTAGTGATGGCTTTTTACATCAATAAGCCTGCGGCATATCATTTAATTTAGTATTTTAAAACAAGTAATTTCAGTTTTCATAAACATTGAAAAACACAAACACACATTAAAATGCAGCATGTGTAACAATTTATATTCATATTTTCCGTAAGTGTTATGTAATTTTGATAGTGCTCCCACCAACTTGTTTATGTATTATTATGGAGGCAGATTAAATATTTTTGCACTTTCCTGAAAAATACAATTTATTTTGATGGGAAAAAAACAGTATGATTGTGAAAAAATTAGGGTTTGAAAGACTGAAAGGACACAACAAAGAGTAAATACATTGTTCTAGAAAATCACGCAGCATATTATTTGTGCCGTGGAACTAAATGCAGCTGCCTAACATCTGGGATTTAAGAGAGAGTTAGATAGAGCTCTAGGGGCTAGTGGAATCAAGGGATATGGGGTGAAGGCAGGCATGGGTTATTGATTGGGGATAATCAGCCATGATCGCAATGAATGGCGGTGCTGGCTCGAAGGGCCGAATGGTCTCCTTCTGCACCTATTTTCTATGTTTCTATCTGCAAAACATTCTAGTATACGAGTCACGCATGTTGAAAGATTCAATGAGTTTTTTCCATGTGTGTGATGCGCACACACTAAGTAAGAAGGGCACACAGGATAGATTGATTCACTTACTGTCAGTCCAATTATACAGTGAGTGTCATGCATATGAGAGCAGGCTTGCCAAGCTGTGCATTATTTTAGAGGTCATTAATTGCAAAATTGCCTTGAAAGTATTTGGATACCTCATTGAATCGCGCTTTAGAGCTGCAAAGATTGTGATGATTTTTGAGAATTATTGAGATGGGGCTTCCTTTTATTTAATTGAGTATATTATTGATTATGCATCAAAAGTGTGTATCAATCACATCGTAACACCCCTAGCATGACTAGGTGCATAAGAAGGGGTGCCCATAAAAATGCTTTCACACTGGGAAGGCTGAAAGAGCACAGTCCTATCCAGTTCCAATGTGCACTCCAGTCTCTGAATATGCATCAGGGGGTATTTAGCAAGTAGAAAGATTATCACTGCCCCAATATTGACTGAGAGCAGAACTGAGGGATGTGGGGGAGACATGGATGAGGTCTCCATCTCCAACAGCAAGAGAAAAATACTACTAACTCAGTGACTCCCACAGTTAACCTTGACTGCAACTCCACTACTCTACCTCCTGCAAGAACTCCATATGTTGCCCTCAATTTCTCCATCTCTGTCGCATCTACTGCCAAGACAAGGTTTTTCAATCGAGGACAGCTGAGATGCCCTCTTCTTTCTGTAAATGTGGTTTCTTCCTGATGTTGAGGATGGAACCGTCCCCCATGCCTCTTCTGCCTCCCAGTTCTGCTATTGCTCTGCAACCCCCAGTTGGAGCAAGGATAGAGTTCTCCTGGTCACCCCGCCAGCCCCCACATCCCTTACATCATTCACCAATGTTTCCGCCTTCAACTGTCCCCACTCCTTTTCACTTTCCATAGAGACTAATCACTCCACAACTCAGTGGTTCACTCATCCTTTCCTACCCAATCCGACCCCTTCCCAGGTACTTTCCCCAGCAACACAGGAAATGCAACACCTTTCACAGCACCTCATCTCTCACTTCCATCTAATGACCCCTGGGCTGCACGGTACTGTCTTATAGCACCGGAGACCCGTGTTTGATCCTGACTACAGGTGCTGTCTGTACCAAGTTTGTGCGTTCTCCCCATGACCGCCATGGGTTTTCTCTGGATGCTCCAGTTTCCTCCCACACTCCAAAGATGTACTGGTTTGTAGGGTAATTGGCTTCAGTAAAAATTGTAAAATTATCCCTGGAGTGTAGGATAGTGCTGGTGTATGGGGATCGCTGGTTGACGTGGACTCGGTGGGCCAATGGGCCTGTTTCTGCACTGTATCTCTAAACTAAACTAAACTGTCCTTCCAGGTGAGTCAGATGTTCATGAGCATCTCTTCAAAACACATCTACTGCACTTGGTGCTCTCAATATGGATTTGTTTATATCGGCAAGACCAAACATAGACCAGGCAACCATTTTGCCAAACACTAGTGCTCTGTCGGCCTAGGCCTGCTGGAACTCCCGCTTGCTAAACATTTTTACTCCCCTTTGCAATTCCCATACTGACCATGGCCTGTTCCATTGCCAGACAGGCTACGGATAAAGTGGAGGAACTGCACGTGATATTTTGTTTGGGTAGCTTACAACCCAATGATGTGAACCTTAAATTCTCCATTTTCTAATAATATCCTACCCACCCCTCGGTCTTCCCCATGCCGCCCCGACCCTGGTATGCACACATTTCAACCACCATCTCCTAACCCCCCAAACACCCTCTCCTTTCCCCTTCATTCACTTATCTCCCATCCTCGAGTCCCCCATTTCCCTTTTATTCTCTCCTCTTTCCCCTTCCACTTCCACCCATATCAATTCACCAGCTTTTCATTACACTCCTCCTTTCAGTTTCTGACACACTTTTGTCTCGTTTTCAACTCTAGCCATTGTCACTTACTTCACCCATCTGCCGAGCAACCCCCTCCCCCCCTCACCTGTATCAATCTGTATATCCTGTATATCACTGGTCAGGCTTTGTCCCGCTCCACCTGTCTTTTCAAGCTTTCCCCTAATCCCATCAGTCCGATGAAGGGTCCCAACCAGAAACATCATCTGTCCATTCCCTCTACAGATGCTGCCTGACCCATTGAATTTTTGTATTTTGCTGAAATTTCTTATACCATTTGACAGGGGTATATGTTAGGCTAATTCCCTGATAAAGGGCCTGTCCCACTTTCACGACCTAATTCACGACCTCTGCCGAGTTTGCCCTTGACTCATAGTCATCACGAGGTCGTAGGATGTCGTAGGTAGGTCGTAGCAGGCCGTGATGTTAGTCGTGGGTACTCGTGGCATCAAGTAGGTCGGGGTCTAGCCTGATGAAAAATATCCACGAGTAAAAAAGGTCGTGAATTAGGTCGTGAAAGTGGGCAGGCCCTTAAGGATACTAAAAATATGGATCTCAAAATTCTCAAAAAGAATATGCTATTTAGAATTGAAATGTGGAGAAATTACTGCATTCAAAGTGGTGAATCTTTGGAACTCTCTATCCTGGAGAACAGAGAAAATGAGGTGATTCATTGCATTAAAAAAATCAATAGATTTCTACCTACTAAGGGAATCATGGGATTATGGGAAAACGATGTTGAAGTGGAAGATAAGCCATGATGTTATTGCTTGGTAATTACTTTTCTCCTTTGGAGACCATGGTGGAATGCTGATTTTTGAATTCAATTTGATTGTACTTATCGTCAAGTTAGTATGTTTCTGAAATCAAAACAGAACGACACCTTTCAATGAGAAAAATTAATTTGTTTCAATTTTTGGCCAAAAATTTGTCGAGTCTGACATGAATGCGATCAATGGCTAGCTATTAGAGTGTCATTTGCATTTCTCTTCGACAATATAGTTATCTTCAAATAGAAACATGGCCAATTCTTCCACATTACCCTTGAAGAAAAATAACTATAACTTGAATTTCTGTGATGATTGTAAACCACATAAATGTTACGTGAATATTCAGAATACATAGTGAACATTCATTGAGCAATCTGGCTAAAACAGGCCTCAAGGAATATTGATTGTGGTGTCATTGAAAATATCTTAATATCATAATAGGACGGTCTGACAGAACTGTTTTGAATATCTGCAAATTGTACAAAATTCACTACATTGAATCTGTAACTGGGTAGTTTTCTGTGAATGTGTAAGTGGGCAGAGCAGCCATCTTTTGCACTGCTTTCCCGACCATTACTATTGTCAAGTTACTCACTCTGCTGCAAGAGATGGATATCCCTACAGATGTAGATCTGCTTTTTACCTGTCCTTACTATTCCATTTATATTTCCACCTCCCCACCATTGTAATTCTGAAAGATCCATGAGAAGGATAAAATACACTGTTGGGGATTCTTTATAGTACCCACGGCATTTTAAAATCATCTCAAATCATTTACATCACTAAAACTGTCAGCTAGGGCAAGCCAACGCAGTCAGCATTTTAGTTGTTTTCTTTTAACTATCACTAAAAATAGTACACATCCTTAACAATCTATGTCGAACATCACAGGAGAAGATGAAAATGGTTTGAGGTATTAATAGTGTCAGTTCATCCTTATCATTGTGAAAAAGACACCCACTCGATTATCAGGCACATGTGAATGATTTCCACTTGAGTGGCAGAGATTTCCATCCTACACAATTTTGGTAGGATAATAGAAACATAGAAATTAGGTGCAGGAGTAGGCCATTCGGCCCTTCGAGCCTGCACCGCCATTCAATATGATCATGGCTGATCATCCAACTCAGTATCCCGTACCTGCCTTCTCTCCATACCCTCTGTTCCCTTTAGCCACAAGGGCCACATCTAACTCCCTCTTAAATATAGCCAATGAACTGGCCTCAACCACCCTCTGTGGCAGAGAGTTCCAGAGATTCACTTGTGAAAAAAGTTTTTCTCATCTCGGTTTTAAAAGATTTCCCCCTTATCCTTAAGCTGTGACCCCTTGTCCTGGACCTCCCCAACAGATGTGACCCCTTGTCCTGGACCTCCCCAACAGCTGTGACCCCTTGTCCTGGACCTCCCCAACAGCTGTGACCCCTTGTCCTGGACCTCCCCAACTACCATATCTACCATATTCAGACACAAATGGGTTGGTAATAATGCTAGTATCATCCCTGATAGACATAGGATGTCCATCAGGTTACATAAAAGGACCTCCTTCCTACTGAGCGTGTACTCTCAAGCAACATGTGACCATCAAACAATGCCACCACAAGCATTCCACTGGGTCCATTTTAATAGTCTTTTTTTTTCACACATAATGTTTTATATTATCTGGGTGAGTATGAGCATCCACAAATGCCAGGAATGGATGTGGAGAAGCTGTGATTGAGGGAAGGAGGATCGAATCAACCAGCTTTGCACAACTACTTAATGCGATTATGAAGTAGAAGCAGAACATTAAAATATATATAACCAATTGAACCAAAAGCTGATTGACTTGCTACATACATTCTTCACAGTATCAGATTGCTAGTGGATTAATAGTAGAAATTATTGTAAAATGTCTGTCTTGGAGAGAGGTTGTGGTCAGGGAGATTCAAGTACATGTTCATGCAAGACATAAGATTATAAAATCATAGGTGATAGGAGTAGAATCAGGCCATTCAGCCCATCAAGTCTACTACGCCATTCAATCATGGCTGACCCATCTCCCTCTCTTAACCCCATTCTCCTGCCTTCTCCCCATAACCACTGACACCCGTACTAATCAAGAATCTATATATCTCTGCCTTAAATATATCCACTGACTTTGCCTCCAGTCTTCTGTGGCAAAGAATTCCACAGATTCACCACCCAAGTCATCGGCACAAAGTGCTCTCATGACTCATTCATTGCCTACACATACACGCTAATACACGCTAGCATACATGCACACACGCACACATATGCCTTCCTCCTTCCATGCCAGATCGGCCCCTTCTACTGACAACTTTTAGTGCAGCTATGGCACTTAGTGAAGGATTCCAAAATCTAAGTAATTAGACGAAAGCATCTCAGCTCTTGGAGCAGATTTTCGAGTAAGCACCATCGTACTATTCTGTAGTCATAATAATTTCACCACTTGGAAGTGGTAGGAGTTAACGTGAAGAAATTGTAATTAAGGCTTGATATTAAGGCTCTTCCACATATTCTGACCTTATGCTTCATTTTTAATAATGATGATAAAATGTATGGATTATCAATAAAGTCAACACTTTCTGTGATCCAGCCCTTTTACTTTTTTAATGATGAATGTTGTGCAAAGGTTGAATGAATCATTGAAAGTAGTGAGCATGGGACTGAACAAGGGCATAGGTTTCATTTCCTATATTTCCACCAGTTGATGCTTTACAACATGAGAAATTCCTGCCTCTCTGGCCAGTATATTGCTTATATGGTCTGGTGACGGGTGGTCATGCTTCTCTTTTTCTACTGATGGTGATGATCCTCTTCACCTATGTAACACTATTGCATCTCCAGACACATGTTTCAGAATACCCACTCATAATGCTGATAAGTGCCTCTAAAACACATGGGCACCTGATGTGCAACTTCTACACTATGAGGGAATATACCATCATACTTCATGAATATTCAGTTTGCACTATCAGTTCTGTTGGAGGGACTCAACTCGAAATGTCAACTACCTCTTTGCCTGCACAGATGCTGGCTGTGTTCCTTCAACACTCTGAAGAAGGGTATTGACACTAAAAATGTCACCCATTTCTTCTCTCCAGAGATGCTGCCTGTCCCACTGAGTTACTCCAGCATTTTGTGTCTGTCTTCCTCCAACAGTTTGTTTATTTGTTCCATGTCCCTACATCTGCAGTCCCGTGTGTCTTCAATCATATTCAGTTGGCCAGACTTCTCTGTGGTGCCCCTGCCAATGCCATAAAGTTTGAAGTAGGCTTCCTGAAAGTCTCAGCTTTTGAAGATAGACACAAAGTGCTGAAGTAACTCAGCAGGTCAGGCAGCATCGCTGAAGAAAAAGGATTGGTGACGTTTCAGGTCGGGACTCTTTTTCAGACTGGCTCCTTCCTACAGGCTCAGCTTTTGACCGCTTTCTGAATATCAGATGACTCAGATATCAAATTGCCTACATTTCAGGGACTGCCATAACTTATAGTGAATCTGGTACAGGTCTGCTGTGCATTCATGGAGAGATTCCCCTGCCAATTTATAAAAACGTGTGTGATCTGGGAAGCTTAGATTGTCATGGGCATGCAACCATAACTCTGCAATTGGGAGAATTCAACAAATGAGAGAAATCACGGCGGCTGCTCATTCTGGCTACTTGTCATCAGAGGGGAAATTAACAGTACTGTCAACTCAGAAAACAGTGCATCACCAACCACCCTCTTGCATTTATATTCAATCCACTGGAAGATCAAGGATGTGTCTCCAGCAGCACCTGGAAGAATCTAGAGGCAAAATGGAGTTACTCTTTCTCAGTTTCACCAGAGTTCATAGGTTTCTTAAGTTGACCACAGAGGTCTGATAAACAATCTCATCCCATGAGAGCACTATCATGAAGGCTGGGCTAATATGTCCACCCTACAATGTAAGTAGCACCTTCCTTGACCTAGTTCTCTCTCTCTCTTCTGCACCTCCTCCTGTATAATTTTCCTTTGTATCTTCCCCATGTGCATCTCACTCCAGTGGATATTCTGATTCCATTGCACCATCTTGTTGCTGCCAAATATAGGCATTGCCTGGTATACCAAATATACTGTCAGGCACATTGTTATCTGTACTTATCTGTTTTGTAGTAAATGCCTACTATGTTCTGTGTGCTGAAGCAAAGCAAGAATGTCATTGTCCTATACAGGGACACATGACAATAAACTCACTTGAACTTGAACACATTGCTGACAGTAAAATAAAAACATAACATGCTGATAATACACAACAGGTCAGGCCTATTCTGTGGGAAGGGAGACGGAGCTAATGTTTCAGGTTGAAGATTGTTTGTCAGATCAGTAAATCCTACAGATGTATCGTAATGAAGGATCTTTGACCTGAAACGTTAACTCGTTTTCTCTTCCTACAAACGCAGTCTGTCCTGCTGAATATTTACAGCATTTTTATTTTGTTTTCAGCATCTACAGATTTTTGTATTTATTTTCACATTGAACTCCTCAAACCCATCTCGATAATATCAGAAAGAGGTGAACAAGTATTTCCACACAACCACTGTCTTAAATACACACAGCAGAAAAGTGAGGCACCAACTAAAATAAGCAGCCTGATAATCCAATTGTGATATGTTTGAGGTTTGATTATCTTTTGGAACAGAGAGTAGCATGCAATATGACTTTCAAAACATACTTCTACTACCTGAGTTAGTTGCAAGTTGACAATGTTTAATAAGGGATGCTGTGTCGATAGCACAAACTTTAGTTACTTGCCGGAGTAAGCAAGAGCAATATCAAAACTTTTAAAGGCATTCCATTGGTGACATGTATAGTATGCTGTTTCCTGAGGGAGTAGCAGAACAGTGATCATGTGTGAAATTAATAGAGAACAGTTCTCTAGTTTTGAACAATGATGATGGCAAGCAAGGGATTAGGTGGAATGTGTCAGCAAGTTCGAGAAGTAAGAACAGTCTCAGTAATTTGCCCTGTATGCGGAATAAGTAGAAATGGTCTTATGGGCAGGCAAAGTTGTTGCAGTCCTGGGGAAAGACAGAGAACAGAGGAGTGTGGCTAGAGGGGAAATAATGGGAGTCAACATTCTTGCCTTTGGCAGGGCTGAAGATGAGTGAAGTGAATCTATTGTTGTCACACATTATGGATAAAGTCTCATATGAAGACATTGCAACATCCTCAAAGGAACATTTTATTGATTTTTTTTTCAGAGCTCTACGCTTGGCAACCAGGAAGCAGAGGAAATGTTTGGACAGTATGTGCTTGGGTGAAAAACACTGTCAAAATCCCAGATATTTATGGATTAGGTATGGCGGGGCCCTGTGGTAGCATACTCAAATGAGAGAATATAGGCAAAGCTGTCTGAGATATTGAACTCGATATAATAGGAATTGTGCAGAATTGTCCATTATAGGTTTGACACTTACAAATATTAACGGTTTTGCTCAGGACATAATTTTGAGATAGAAACAGGAAAAACAAGGGTGATGTGCCCTTCTTTGCAACCAAGTCACATGGACAGTAAAATAGGGTTCTGTGGAAAGCCAGTTGACCACATGAGGATCAGAGGCAGGAAGGCACCAAGTCATGTTAGTGCAAAAGGCAGTCCTTTTATAATTTTATATGTTTCTATAAGATTCCCTGTCATCCTTCTAGATTCCAGTGAATACAAGCCCAGTCTTTCCAATCTTTCCTCATGTGACAGTCCCGCCATTCCAGGGATTAAGCTCGTGAACCTACGCTGCATCCCTCAATAGCAAGAATGTCCTTCCTCAAATTAGGAGACCAAAACTGCACACAATACTCCAGATGTGGTCTCACCAGGGCCCTGTGCAACTGCAGAAGGACCTCTTTACTCCTATACTCGGAACGAAGGCCAACATTAGCTTTCTTCACTGCCTGCTGTACCTGCATGTTTACTTTCAGTGAATGGTGTACAAGGACACCGAGGTCTCATTGCACTTCCCTGTTTCCTAATCCTACACCATTGCGATAATAATCTGCCCCCTTGTTCCTGCCGCCAAAGTGGATAACGCAACATTTATCAACATTATACTGCATCTGCCATGCATATGCCCACTCACTCAACCTGTCCACATCATGCTGCAACCTAGCATCCTCTTCGCAGTTCACACTGCCAACCAGCTTTGTGTCATTGCAAATTTGCTAGTATTACTTTTAATTCTATCATCTAAATCATTAATATATATCGTAAATAGTTGCGGCCCCAGCACCGAGCCTTGCGGCACTCCACTCGCCACTGCCTGCCACAGAGACCCGTTTATTCCTTCTCTTTGTTTCCTGTCTGCCAACCAATTCTCTATCCATGTCAATACCCTACCCCCAATACCATGTGCTCTAATTTTGCCCACTAATCTCCTGTTTTGGACCTTATCAAAATCTCCCATGTGGGACCTTATCATATGGAACAAGGTGCCAGTTGAGATAGTTGAAGCAGGTACTATCACAACATTTAAAAGACATTTGGACAGGTACATGCATAGGAAATGTTTCAAGGGATATGGGCCAAACGCGGGCAGGTTGGCCAACAACAGGCAGGTGGGACGTTTCGCTGAAGGGCCTGTTTTCGTGCTGTATGAATATATCGTTCTACAGAGGGATCTTGGGGTCTTGCCTTCCTTGCCTTCATTGTTCGGGGCATTGAGTATAAGTGGCAGGAAATCAGGATGCAGCTTTATGGGACTTTGGTTAGACTGCATTTGAATTTTAGTGTGAAGTTCTGGTTTTCCTATTACAGGATGTGGAAGCTTTGGAATAGGTGCAGAGAAGGTTTACCAGATTAATCCCTGGATCGGGGGTAATAGCTACTGGGAGTGGTTGAATAGACTTGGATTCTTTTCTCTGGAATGCCTGAGGTTGAGAAGTATATAAAATTATGAGAGACATTGACATAGTAGACAGTCGTACCTTTTTTTTCCAGAATGGAAATATCAGAGCGCATAGTGTTAAGATGAGAGGGGCAAAGTTTAAAGGAGATGTGCGATGCAAGAGTTTTACATACAGTAGATTCTGGTGAGTGCCTGCAGGGCCGGCCTTAGGATGTGCGGGGCCCAATTGGGAACAATTTTGGTCTGCCTCAGGTTCCCAGCCAAGGTGTGTCAGCCCAGTTATTTAGTATATATTATGAAATTGTACACTAGGTGCTATGGATTATACACTGTGCGAATCTCTCCTGCTCCCTCCCGTTTGACTGTCAGTAGCAAAGATCATAGAGGAGCTGCTCTATGATCTTTGGTCAGTAGCTCCGCTGGCTTCCAACCTTTACCGTAGCTGCTAATTACCATTAAACTGCATTATGTGATTGGACACAATGCCCTTGGAGACAGCGGCTGATTGGACGGGAGGAGACCTATTTGTTGATTGGACGGGTATTTTAAAGCAAGCTGGTTGATGATTGGATGCAACCCCCTTAGAAACAGCGATTGATTGGCCGCCAAATAAAATTGTCAAATCTGTAACAAAAATCGCTGGTCGGTGCAAACTCAGTGGACTATCTGGTTGTATCTCCAAACTAAACAGTATAACATGCAGGTACATTCATTTAAAATTAAATTCAGTGATTATTTCACATGATTTCTTACTGTGTAAAGCTCAATATCTGACCAATTTCTGTTTAACACGTTTGGTCTGCCGTGAGCATTTTTCTCTCCCAAAACAGTTCATATCTAGCAAACCGATCAACGAACCAGACAGCAGTTGGACGCAGTCATAGAAACAAGGTGCAGGAGTAGGCCATTCGGCCCTTTGAGCTTGCACAGCCATTCAATATGATCATGGCTGATCATCCAACTCAGTATCCTGTACCTGCTTTCTCTCCATACCCCGATTCCTTTAGCCACAAGGGCCACATCTAACTCCCTCTTAAATATAGCCAACGAACTGACCTCAACTACATTCTGTGGCAGAGAATTCCAGAGATTCACCAGTCTCTGTGTAAAAAATGTTTTTCTCATCTCAGTCCTAAAAGATTTCCCCTTTATCCTTAAACTGTGACCCCTTGTTCTGGACTTCCCCAACATCGGGAACAATCTTCCTGCATCTAGCCTGTCCAACTCCTTAAGAATTTTGTGCGTTTCTATAAGATCCCCCCTCAATCTTCTAAATTTTAGCGAGTCAAGCCGTGTCTATCCAGTCTTTCTTCATATGAAAGTCCTGACATCCCAGGAATCAGTCTGGTGAACCTTCTCTGTACTCCCTCTATGGCAAGAATGTCCTTCCTCAGATTAGGAACCCAAAACTGTACGCAATACTTCAGTTGTGGTCTCACCAAGGCCCTGTACAACTGCAGTAGAACCTCCCTGCTCCTATACTCAAATCCTTTTGCTATGCTAACATACCATTCGCTTTCTTCACGGCCTGCTGCACCTGCGTGCCTACTTTCAATGACTGATGTACCATGACACCCAGGTCTCGTTGCATCCCCCCTTTTCCTAATCGGCCACCATTCAGATAATAGTCTACTTTCCTGTTTTTGCCACCAAAGTGGGTAACCTCACATTTATCCACATTATACTGCATCTGACATGCATTTGCCCACTCACCCAGCCTATACAAGTCACCTTGTAGCCTCCTAGTTTAGAGGGGTTTAAACGGTTTAGAGATGTTTAGAGGGCTTCAGATGGGTTTAGAAGTGTTGTAGAGGGAAATAGAGGGGGTTTAGAGGTGTTCAGAGGGTCCCAGAGGGGTTTAGAGACGTTATAAGCCCCCCGTGAGAAATTGTATTTCTCTGAAATTGAAGATAGACATAAAGCTGGAGTAACTCAGCAGGCCAAGCAGCGCAGCGACTCTGGAGAGAAGACCCTTCTTCAGACTGAATTGAACTCTCGTCGGTGGGAGTACTTGTGATTGTCTGAAGAAGGGTCTCGACCAGAAACGCAACCCTCTCCCCAGAGCCGCTGCCCGTCCCGCTGAGCCACCTTCAACTTCAGAGCCAAACAAAAAACACAGAGTGCTGGAGGAACTCAGCGGTCAAAGCGGCTGCCTCACCCGCTGGGTTTCTCCAGCATTTTTGTCTACCGCTAAACGTCAATGATTCCGGGAATGCTGAGGCAACAGGGTGAGAGAGCTAGAGAGAGACGAGATGGGGAGCGGGAGAGAGAGCGAGAGAGAGGGAGGGAGGGAGAGAGCAAAACACAGAGAGACACAACGTGGGTCGGTAGGTGAATGACTAACCTGCACACCAGGAAGAAGCCCCTTCTCGCGGTCCGGGGCCCTCACTCATGATGGTGAGTTTAAAGAAATTCTCAATGTGTCATCGATCTACATTCCTCAGTAAATGTAATTGTGTTTTAAACAAGTATTATTCACGCCGCGTGAATTTTATTCAAAGGAACACGGCGTCATTAATACTCATTCAAAACACAATAACATTTACTGAGGAATGTGGATGGATGCAGATTGATATAACAACTTGTTAACTACTTCATGTTAAGAAGTGTTAACAGTACTAGTTAACAAATCGTTTGTGTCTGATGGCCGTGCAGCGGTTGTTATACATGTTCGTTTAAAAAAAAAATACGGATGGCGAATTAAAAAAAAATCTTTATTTAACAAAGAGAATTCGTATTTCCGTACGAAATACGGAACATTACTGCGGGGCCCCCATTAGGCGCGGGGCCCAATTGGGGGCAATCGGTCAAATCGGCTTAAGACCGGCCCTGAGTGCCTGGAACACACTGCAGGGGTGGTGGTAGAGGCAGATACGATAGTGACATTTAAGTGACTTTTGAATAGGCACTTATGAAGGGAATTGAGAGATATGGATTGGGTGTCGGCACAGAAGAATTGGTCATGGCATCATGTTCGGCGCAGACACTGAGGGTCAAAGGACTTGTTCCTCTGCTCTAAACATCAGCAAAAGCCATCACAAGTTTGAGGAACTAACCTGATAAGGCACAAGTGGTCCGAATTCAGGCCAGGGTGAGTATCCGAATAAAGGACAGTTCATTGTGAGCAGTTTGAGCCCAAGTATCATTTGGACAGTGAGTTATTATTTTTAGAACTGGGATTTTGCACAATCCTACAGAGCAAGCAATTCAGAGAAATAATTCATAATTTGTTTGGATACCATGATAGAGCCACTTGAGTGAAATTTCAGGATGACAGATGTGCCACTACAAGAATCCAGAGATACTATGGAAAGGAAAAGGCTTAACTTCCCCAATATTGACATGGGGCTGAGATGTAAGAGAAATATGTAAAATGCATTTGAGAGTTTCTCAAGCAGTGCATAGAGTAGCAATGTTACAAAATTTTGAGATTTTAAAAATCAAGTCTGCAATTTATCCCATCAGATAAAGCATAAACATAAGTTTAATTTGACACCTAATTCACTTTCATATCTCAAGTATTTAAAAAGTTATGGCCATTTTCATACTGGGAAATTAGCATCTTGTTCCCTATTGATTTTCTATGGACATAACAAAAAAGCTGTGATCGTGAACAGTCAAAAGCCCATAACTTTCTTAAAAATTAAGAGAACTGAATGAAATTTTCAGTTATCATAGATTGAAGCATTCTGAAACAAATATAAAATAATCTTACTTGGATGACCTGAAATTAAAGCATATAATTAGTTAGTTACCCAATTGTAGCTAATTTCAGACTTCAATTACTAGATCTAAACATCTATCCATTTCTTAATAAATGATTAACATTTTTAAATAGCCTAAATGTCCAAATAATATTCACAAATAATTCACAATAAAACATGATTTTTAAATCTCATTTACATTAATTTATAGACCAAATGGAAGGAATTTAGTGTTTAATTGCTGTAAATAAATGCCCATTTAAATCAGCTTTCTAGTGGGTTCCTGTGAACGCGCTGGTTTAGAACGTTCACATTGCGGTAGATTTGTGCCTCAAATGCCGAGAAAAATACTGCGGGATATAATGGGCCCAAAATGAGCTACTCGCAATATTAAACTTTGTATAAAGGGATCTTTAGAAGCCCTTTTTAATGTAAAAATATACAGCATACCTTCAGATATTTGCTTTATGAGACCCTGCGGTTGCTGGTGTTCGCGGGTTTAGAGATTGATTTTTAAACTACTATAACTATTTTACGAGGCCTTTAAAACTAATAATAGCTTTTGCGACGGGGTCTTTCAGCGATTTTTCGTTAATAATTAACTAGGCTGAACATCCTCGATTTGAACAGCCTAGAGAAAATCGCGTTTTAAACCCGCCCCCCTCTAAACGGCGCCAAAATCGCGCACACCCTCAGCGGCAGATTTTCAGCGACGTTTCAGGTAGGCTTTGCAACATACCTACATAGAGATCCCTGCTGGTGAGGGGGCTGTTGTTGGCCTTGCTTTTTAGTTTAGAGATATAGCACTGAAACAGGCCCTTCGGCCCACCGGGTCCACTCCGACCAGTGATCCCCACACATTAACAATATCCTACACACACTAGGGACCATATGTCCCTGCTTTTAATTCCTGCATATGCCCCCCTCAGGAAAACCGCGCTCCTACCATCACAAAAACCATCACAACCTGGCCTGATGGTGCATCTCAGCAGCTGCAGAACTGCTTCGACAGGACCAACTGGGATGTGTTTGAACACCGGGACCTGGAGGTGTTCACAGACAGTGTACTGTGTTACATTAAAAACTGCATGGACACGGTCACAGTGGACAAACGCATCCGGGTCTACCCCAACCAGAAGCCCTGGATGACCCGGGAGGTCCAGCGGCTGTTAAAAGAGAGGAACACCGCTTTTAGGTCTGGCGATAGGGTTTTATACAGCACGGCCCGAGCTAACCTGAAGAGGCATCAGAGAGGCCAAATCAGACTACAGGAGGAAGATAGAGGACCACCTGGACAGTAACAACAGCAGGCAGGTGTGGCGGGGATCCAGTATCTCACCAACTACAAGACCAACCTTGGAGCTGCTGAAAATGACGCCTCGTTGGCAGAGGAGCTGAACCTCTTCTTTGCTCGCTTTGAAGTGGAGCCACCCGAGACAGCCACATCACACCACATGGTCCACAGCAGCCTAACCCTCAAGATAGAGGAGCATGAGGTGAGGCGCACGCTGCGGGCCATCAATCCAAGGAAGGCTACTGGACCTGACGGCGTCTCTGGATGCATGCTGAAGGACTGCGCAGACCAGCTGGCTGGAGTCTGTACGAGGATTTTCAACCAGTCTCTGGCCCAGTCCACTGTCCCACCCTGTCTGAAGTCTGCAACCATAGTCCCCTTGCCCAAAAAACCCCACATTTCCAGCCTCAACGACTACCGGCCAGTCGCACTCACACCAGTGGTGATGTGTTTTGAAAAACTGGTCTGGGGTCATATCACATCACTCCTGCCCCGAAGCTTTGACCCCCACCAGTTTGCGTACAGAGCGAATAGATCTACAGAGGACGCTGTAGCCACAGCTCTCCATGCTGCACTGTCCCACCTGGAGCAGCGGGGGAGCTACGTGCGGATGCTCTTTGTGGACTACAACTCTGCTTTTAATACCATCCTTCCCCACAAACTGGTGGACAAACTGGGGGACTTGGGACTTCCACACTCCACCTGCATGTGGATAAATAGCTTCCTGTCAGGTCGCAGCCAGAGAGTCAGAGTGGGCCATCACACATCCACGGCCCTCAGCCTCAGTACCGGCTCTCCACAGGGCTGCGTGCTGAGCCCCCTGCTCTACACCATCTACACACATGACTGCACCCCAGCTCACCACAGCAACACCATTGTCAAATTTGCGGATGACACTACGGTGGTGGGACTCATCTCCGGGGGGGACGAGTACGCCTACCGAGATGAGGTGGAGCAGCTGACAGTGTGGTGTGGAGAAAATAACCTGCTCCTCAACAACTTAAAGACAAAGGAAATAATAATAGACTTCAGGAAGAATAAAACGGACATGGTACCATTAATTATCAGAGGGGACTGTGTGGAGAGGGTGGCGGATTTCCGCTTCCTGGGAATCCATATTGAGGAGGACCTGACGTGGAGCGTGAACACCTCTGCGCTGCTGAAAAAGGTCCAGCAGAGACTGCACTTCCTGAGGGTGCTCAGGAAGAATAATATCACTGAGAGACTGCTGCTGTCCTTTTATCGGTGCTCCATTGAGAGCATCCTAACATACTGTGTATGCGTATGGTACACCAGCTGCACAGCGGCTCAGAGGAAATCGCTCCAGAGGGCCATTGACAACGCCCAGAGGATTGTCGGCTGCCCTCTCCTTACCTTGGAGGACTTACACAGTTCCCTCTGCATCAAAAAATCCCAGAGTATTATAAAGGACATTTCCCACCCCGGACACTCCCTGTTTGAACTGTTGCCGTCAGGCAGACGGTACAGATCTACAAGGACAAGGACAAACAGACTTAAAAACAGTTTTTACCCCACTGCTATAAAGGCACTAAATGTAGCCCCCAAGGAACACAGGGGCGATACATACTAAGGGACTGTGGTACACTGTGAAATCGACAGAAGGATGTAGGGTTGGGTGTTTATGCGTGCTATTTTCTTGATATTTATTTTAGTTGTTTATTTTTTTTAATATTTTACCTTGTATGTATCGTTAGTTTTTAGAAATGTTTGAATGGTGCACTGACTGGCTGACATTTTTAAATTTTGTTGTACATGGTTCATGTTACAATGACAATAAAGAAACTATTCTGTTCTATTCTACAATTTTTACATTTACCAAGCCAATTAACCTACAAACCTGTACATCTTTGGATTGTGGGAGGAAACCGAAGATCTCGGAGAAAACCCACGCAGATCATGGGGAGAACTTACAAACTCCGTACAAACAGGTAGTCAGGATCTAACACGGCCTCTGGCGCTGCATTCGCTGTAAGGCAGCAACTCTACAGCTGAGCCCCCGTGACTGCGGTAGAGTTGCTGCCTATAAAGCAACTTCCTGCACAGACACTTCTAACACTGGCTATCTTTTGTCCTTGCGGAATAAGGATGGCCAGTGTTAGAAGTGTCTGTGCAGGAAACATTTAGAAATAGTGATCATTTTTCAGTAAGTTTCAAGACAGTCCTGCAAAAAGATGAGGTTGGTTCTCAAGATTTGAGGAACACTGATTTCAATGGTGTATGGCAGGACCTGGCGTAAGTAGATTAGCTCGAGAGAAATGTGACACCTGATAAAGGAGGACACAAAAAATTGCAGACACTGGAATCTGGACCTCAGGGCAACTTTTTCACTTAGAGACTAGATTGTGTTTGGAATGATTTACCAGAGGAGACTATAGAAGCAAAGACAATTACAACTTTTAAGAGACATTTTGACAAATATATGGGTAGATCAGTTTAGAGGTCAATGGGACAAATGCAAGCAAATAGGACGAGCACAGTATGCCAACTTGGTTAAAGAACAAAGTAGGTCAAAGGGCCTGTTTCCTTGCTGGGTAGCTCTGTGCCTCCAACACTTAAAATAATATCGTGCTGAAGGAAGGTAGATTGTGAAGAACTGTTGTAAATTGTAAACTAGATTGTAAATCTAGCTAATATACCAATCTCTCCCTACTGGGCAGCAGTGTCCAGTTGGAGCCAAGAATAAACAAGATATTACGTGGCTGATAGTGATACTGCAGCTCATGGTCACAGACTGATAACTGCCATAGAAATACATTGAAAAATGTATCAAGATTAATGGAATATCAGAGTTTGTCCCCAGGATGAGAATCTCCAGAACCCTGAAACAATCTGATAAGGTCAGTAAAATGACAACAATTTTGAGTCTCGATTCAAGTTTGAAATGTTGGTATACTGTGAGAAATGGACCCAGGGAAAAACCTGCAGATTGATTTGAATCAGTGCTGTGGTGAATTGCCTTGATAAATTTTGTCCAGTGGTGCAGGAAAAAAGGAATTGTTCAGTCAGGATCGTAAAATAGCAATTGAGGAGAAAGATAAGAAGCTAGAGAAAGGCATGGTCCATTTTCAATAGAGAATTGATTGTACATGCCAAGCTCAAAAAAGAATTCAGTTAAACCCGACCAGAAACTTTATAGTGCTGGTAATTCCTAGAAATTTTGTCATTTGGTAAACAACCAAGAATATTGTTCCAGCTACAAGAATGGATAGGAGGAAATTCAATTCAGCCAATTGTATAAATTGTTGCCAATGGCAGGAAAGTAGACAATTGGATTTAAGATAATTGCCAAAAGAACCAGGGGGCTGCAATAGTATATAATTTTTGTAAAAACAAATAGTTATAACCAAGAAGACACATTCGAAAACAATACCAGGAGCTGTTTTAATAGTATTTGACAATTTTTACTGGGTTTTGTGGATTAATCAATGGAGTGACATTAAATTGGCGAGTTCTTTCAGAGAAACACCACAGATATACTGAGGATGATGACCTCATTCTGTAAGTCTATATTGGAGTGCACCAACTGATCTTATTGTCACGAACCATCAAACCAGACACCTAGTGTTCCACAATATCGGGCAGCTGGAAATCACCATGGCCAGTGCAAAGGTAGCTCCATGAAGAAGCTGTGACAGTGGAGCAGAACAACCCGAGGCAGCAATGACCTCCGTCAGTCAAATGCTAGGTGGAAGAGGACTTAATTACAGTATAACATTTATGGGCCTGTCCTACTTAGGCGATTTTTCCGGCGATTGCAGGCAACTGGATCGGCGACTGTCAGAGTAGAACACACACACACACACATATACACATTGCTTCTTTCGCCAGCCCATTATGCAGGCGGGGGACAGGGCAAGCGGGGGGAGCGCTGTCTGAGTGAAATTCACACGGTGCAAAGCCAATGTGATACAGACACACATCGCGATGAACAGAAAGGTTGGCGTTGTAATTAAGACGGTGAAAGCACAATGTACAGGAAGGGTCACTTAAGTCCTTTAAAAGAGGGGGGAGGGGGGAGAAGGGGGAAGAAAGGGGGGAGAAGGAGTGGAGACAACTTTTAAGAAGCCAGAGATACACGGTTGTGAAGCTCGGCGGACATTAACATTACCGGTCGGTTATCCTTGGTTCTGAAAACTACTGCTTACGGGGTTTTTTTCCCAATGAGCCAATGAAATTCACCGGTCAGCACTGGCTACAACCTATGACGACCTACGATCTCCTGGCGACCCAGTACCACTGCACCTACGGCACGAGAATTCTCGCTACTCTCCATGGCGGCTTCATTGTGGTGGCCGCTAATTTTTCAAATTTTGGGCGACCATAATGAGGCCGCAACTAGTTCCCAGATTGCGGGAACCCCTCACGACCATGAAAGCGACTACCCGGCAACCACCCACGAACATGTGGCGACCATGTGGCGACTGTGTAGTCTCCTGCAGTCGACTAAAAAGTCGCCTAAGTGGGCCAAGCCCATAACTCTTCTCAGCCTCTACCCGAGGAAAGTCTAGTCGTCAAGCCAACATTTATTGTCATATGGACAAGTACAGTGAGGTATGCAAATCGCAGGGATATAATGAGGCCCTAATTCCAGACTTTGATGTAGCTCTGTTTTTTGTGAATATGTTGGAAATAAAATCAGGAAATGGGGAAAGCGTGCAATTTGGCAGTTAACACTGAAAGGGCTTAAATATTTTAACATTTAGGATGATGCTTCGCAAAATCATTATCCTCAGCAATTTATTGCCAATTCATTAAACACTGTTCCTTTCCTACTCCTGTTCAAGTTTTTGTTAAAAGAATTCCTGTCGGCATTTCAAATGTTACGTTGTTTACTTGTCCATCACTATCTGAAATGGGCAAGAGAAAATATAGTGACACATTTCAGCCTTGTGAATGCACTGCCTCAACCTTCAAAATGAAATAGAATTGTCATCTTGAGTAAATCCTTTTGTCGGCCTTTATTGTGCAATAGAAACAGCAGAGCCAGACAGGAAGCTTCAACAAGAACCCAGAGAAACAAGATCAATATTGCATACATCATGCATTTTTTACATCTCATCAAATAAATCGAGATGATAGCAATATATTCATGAACTGTCAACATATTGTGAAATTGAATGGAGCAATGCCCCACTTTAGCGGATTGTAGCATGCATTTTTAAGCCTTTTATTGCATCTGAGATTAATGTTCTATGATGATATATACAGTATTTGCCAGTGAATTTAATTCACAGTTCAAATGAGTGCAATTCCGAAAATTCATATTCTTTTTGTTCAGGAATTCACAACAGAAAGAACAAACCCAACACCCTTCCTAGCTTCACATGAAGAAAAACAGAAACTAACAACAATTAATACTTTTCATATAGACTTGGAGCCAGATAACAATGAAATAGGCCCTTTGGTTCACTGCATCTGCACCAACTATCATGCACCCCTACACTACACCAACACCACACTTATCCCATTTTATTCTCCCGCACATTCCCATCAACTCTCCCCATATTCTACCTTCACCCACATACTAGGGCCATTTTACAGTGGTCAATTAAATTACCAACCTGTACGTCTTTGGGACGTGGGGAAAACAGGAGCACTCAGAAGAAATCCACACGTTCACTGGGAGAACGTGTAAACTCCACACAGCCAGCACCCGAGCTCTGGGTACACTGAAGCCCAGAACCTTATCGAACTCTGTCACTGGCATAACAAGACAGTGGCTCCACTAGCTGGTCGTGGTGTCATCCAAGAAGGAAAAACATTCTTTCCTTTATAATTTCACTATTTAACATATATATTTATGATGCATCAAAATAAGTTTCTGAGAGCTGTTAAAAGATTCTGCCAAGCTCATCTGCTACCCATCTCCCGTTGTTACTTGGAACAAGTCCCATGTAAGAACTTGCACAAGTAAGTTTGCCCCAAACTGTTTAGTTAGGCCCAGTGCAGCACGGGGCCTTTCTGATGATTGGTAGCAATCCCTAATCACATGAACCTGCCTGTCATTCATAAACATTAAGGGACTATTACAAATTAAACACACCATTAAATCGTCTTAAAATTATTAACGCATTTATAAACTAAATTAAATTACTTATGAGACTAGATTACAAATAAAAATATATTTAAATTAGTTCAATTCATTCAAAAACATATCAAATATAATTAAGATTTAGCTATTCCTCTTGCAGCTGTACTTTAACATTCAAGTAGTCAGCTTTCTAGACTTGTGGCATGAATAATACAGAGCAAAGTTAATGGGCAGACTTTGCAGCATGAGTGGTTAGAATTCTGAGGATGCTCTACACCAGGGAGTCTCCTATGAGGGAGTGCCACCAATAAACTAAACAGTACTGAACTTCCAGGTTTGTGCATGAGCCCTGAACTAACTTACTGTTTTGGGAAATACTGTAAGTGCCATCTATTATGCTGACACTTCTTTGGCCCCATGGCTTGAACAGTAAAGCATATCAAGCAACATTTCAGAGGCAGCCCATTTCATACTGCATCTTTATTGCCTTCCTTTAAAAGCAACCAAAATATAAGATGAACAATCAGTTCAGAATTGCTTGATTTGCACTGCAGTCCTCTGAAGTTAAATTCCATAACATTCACTTTCATTTCTAAAATCACATCCATTATCAAAATAATTTGTTGCATAAAACGGTATGTAATTCAGTGTTGATTAGTACCGTATTTCCAGTTGTATGAGAAGAAACATTGGAAACAGTTAGATTTGATGTGGTGGGGGCATCATTTGCATATGTAACGACATTATCAATGTGTACAACAACCTTCCTAATAGAAATGACAGCAACAAGATGCCACGCACTCTCTTTCTTTTCAACTTGCAGTAAAACATGGCATAATTCTGCTGCAAGTTGGCATGGAGATATGAATTAGAGATGTGCAGCCATCTGCAGCTGCCTGCTTCATATATTCATACATAATTTCTAGCTCTCACAACAATACACAGCAAAAATCCACGCCATAATCTTCCTAGTGATAGACCCATGCTTCCCAGGTTTGCAGGTGACACCACTGTGGTGGGCCTGATCATAAACAATGATGAGACACAGTACTGGAAGGACATAGAGAACCTGTACAATAGTGTCAGGACAACAACCAATGTCAGTCAGGTGAAGGAGCTAGTTATTAACTCCAGGAAGCAAGCATGCCCCATCAGCCTCAATGATGCTAAAGTGGAAATAGATGAGAGTTTTAAGTTCCTTGACGTAAATATTACCAGCGATCTGCCATAAACTAACCACACAGCCAAGAAGGCATCAACATCTCTACTTCCTCTGGGACTAAGGAAATCTGGCATGTCTCCAACGATTCTTATAAACTTCCACTGATGCACCACAGAAAACATATTGTTGGGTTGCATCACAACTTGGTTTGAGAACAGCTCTGCCCAAAACCACAGGAAATTTCAGAGATTTGTGGATATACCCCAATTCATCACGCGAACCAGACCCCACCATTGACTCCATCTGTACTTCATGCTACCTCGGAAAAGCAGTGAACATAATCAAATACCTTTTCCACCCGTCATTCCTTCTTCTCCTTCTCACTTTGGGCAGAAGACACAGAAGCTTGAAACCTCGCAATGCCAGACTCAGGAGCGAGTCCTTCGCTCTGTTATTAGAAACATAGAAAATAGGTGCAGGAGTAGGCCATTCGGCCCTTCGAGCCAGCACCGCCATTCATTGCGATCATGGCTGATCATCCCCTATCAATAATCCGTGCCTGCCTTCTTCCCATATCCCTTGACCCCACTAGCCCCTAGAGCTCTATCTAACTCTCTCTTAAATCCATATAGTGATTTGGCCTTCTGAACAGTCCTTCTCCAAGCTAGGGTACCGTCTGATTCTCCTTTACCTCACTACAGACATTGGACTTTTTCTCTGGAACTGTTATGTTGCAATACTGAGAACTATATACTGCACTCTGTACCTTTCCTTTTGCTCTACCTATGGTGCTTAAGTTTGTCCTGATTGTATTGTGTTATCACATTTGATTGGGCAGCATGTAATCCAAAGCTTTTCACTGTACCTCAGCACATGTGATGATAAACTTAAACCTAAACCTTTGAGCCACTCAGGGTATGGAACTTAATATGTGTTAGAGATTATGGAGGTAATAATATGG
Source organism: Amblyraja radiata (assembly GCF_010909765.2). Lineage (NCBI taxonomy): Eukaryota > Metazoa > Chordata > Chondrichthyes > Rajiformes > Rajidae > Amblyraja > Amblyraja radiata. The sequence goes on along the minus strand of NC_045978.1, from coordinate 16,336,289 downwards.
CAGGGGTGGGGATCGGGGAATGTGACCGTACAACAAAGACACACATTTCTTCCCTGTACTTTATCCTCATTTCTGCGGGAGACGCATATGCAGCTGTACTGTGGTTGCTATGGAAAGCATTTTTTAAGTCTGTATCCATTAGTACCATACAGAACACCCATTCAGTACACTCAGCGAGGGTGAACTCCAATTTTCAGGCACTTGCGTTTACACGACTGAACTGTGGGAGGAGGTAGGTCAGATTCCACTGGAATTTTAACACCGGTGAGCTTCTAATTTATAAATGTATGAGAAAGGTTTGGCACTTTTACTTGACAAGTAGACATCACCTCTTTATGATTCACTGATTTGGCTTTTCACCACCTAATAACAAATAGGAAAGCATGTTAACTGTAAACCCAGGAATCATAACCAGAATCCCATAACTGGATTGGAATTCTCAATTTAAGCACATATGCATTCTCCTCAACTGTATCAATGGACAGGTTTCTCAACCATGAAAGATTGCGCCTTTGCCACTATTGGAGCAACCAAGGCTCCCTCACTGTCGATTTTTAAGTTGAGGAACAGGAAGCTGATATCTCTTCAGTGGTATAAATACTGAAACCTTAATTCTGAAAATAAAATTGGCAAAGTTATGGGGTTAAACACGTTTGCCACGATTGGCAAAGCATCGTACAATGAACTTTACTGTGATAATGCTGACCATCTATTTTTCTCTTGTTATCACATGAGGTATCTAAGATCCATTTGGAAATGTTATACATACCTGGGAATATTTGTCACTAAATTTAATGCAAGAACTGTTTACTGACATTCTTTTTTTAATTATTGCCATTTCATTAGCCTGGATTGAAAACATTACATTGCATCGATTTTCAAAATGTTTCAGGAAATAGTTTGCTTTTATATGACCCACATTTCTAACAATGTCTGCTGCAAATATAAATTTCTTGAAAGAATATTCCAATAGTTCAATCATTTTGTTTAGCATAATTTCCATACTAACACCAGATCAAAGTGTGGTGAATGGATTCTATTTACTTAGAAGAGAAATGTATTCCTTCAAAGGGAGATTTAATTACCCTTGTCATTAAATGCATGTCACTCTACTGTTTATTAAAACCCACAGGATAAGCATTGGTTATTAGTATTGCGTAAGAGGATTTATATCACATTTCTTTTGAGTTTTTAATTCATTTAAATCAGCAATTAAAAGACTAATAATTCTTCTCATTTTTTAATAAGGACAAAATGCAAACATACTAAATTGTTCATATTTCATGTATTTTCAGCTAGCAGCAAGCTGTAAGTTATTATGAGCTGCTAACAAAAGCTTCCAATGATCTCTCTCCACAGCAATCAATGGCTGCTCTCAGCAACCAATTTGAAACTTATTTTTCCTGTGTACTGTAGATGGAACAATAAAAAATAATCAGTGATGCTTCGAGATAGTAGCAGAGGCTTTTATATTTAAAATAAATATTTTGCAGTAATTTGAATTTTTTTCACATTTTAACTTCCAGTAAGATTTATAACCTGGTATGCCATACATAACATCACTGAATTACATTCCAAGAATCAGAAATGCATGCTTTCCCTAAAAACAGAGTTGAGGACAAGCACTTGCAGTTCTCCAGTGATACAATTGAATTGTTATAAACAGAGGTTGCAGTGGAGGAGGGAATAGCTTAAAAAATCATATGCAATTATATGAATGGTTGGTGCAATCTTCCTATCTCCTTGTCATTTTTTCTATGTCTTTTTTAAGATCCTACTTATACTTTTGTTTCTTTTATTTCCTCGTTCCCTCATTCTCCCTTTGCATATTGATGATTTATATGTGTGTTATAAATATATGAAAAAAGCACTGATTTATGACTATACTGTAACAAGGCATTTTAGTCAGTGAAGCAAATGTTGGGAGTGTAAGACTCCGTACCAGTTCATTTGTGAATTATAACATCCCTCAATTTTTTTTGTGATGTTTATCCATAAGTATAATGGTAATATCAATTGATAAATGAAGGCATAACAGTGGGACAAAACTCTTCCTGTTCATAGCATAATTGAATCGAGAAATCTGACAGCACAGAAGATCTTTTGCCCATCGTGCTTGCATTTTACATTGCTAATTTTTACAATTTTTCCTGTTCAGTCATTTCCCTGGTTATCTTTAAAATATACCATTGAAAATACTGCATTGCCCTTCTTGCCACTTCATTCCAGACTACAATGTATCACAGAAAGACAGAAAGAAGTAATTTGGCCCAGTGATATCTTACAATTGCGTTCCACAGCATTCCAGTCAAAGCCATCGGCTACATTTTTTCCCTGTAGCCCAGTAAATTATTTCTCCTCTAGTTTCTATCAAGTGTATTTTGAAAGTATTTACTGCTTCTACCTCTCTCTTAAAAAGTGTGCTCCATAGGATGTGAAGCTGAATGTAATAGGTTTGCTTGTAGGGGCGATCATGGAGGATTCATGCCCTCAAAAAATGTCCCCTCAAAAACATAAACTGCTCAACTCCATTAAACATCTTCCCCGTCTTCTGCTGCTCCTTTTGCCATCAAATCATCTTTTTTACTTATTTGCTCTTTCAAAGTCTTTGAAATTTTTAAAACTTCCTTTTACCTTTTCCTGTCCAAGAAAAACAATCCCATACCTAGAAACAGAATGTTATCTGTTTCATTGTTTCGTATAGTTGGTGCTCAGTACACCAGATGAGACCGCGTAAAGGGAATCTAACTAGCATGACTTTACAACACCAGATTTTTCATGTAAATCCCCTTTAAGTATCTTGAAGAAAGCCTCACAGTCTGAAATCCTGTTTCGACATGAGACATGTGTGTGTTGATGAAAATCCCTCACCCAAGCCAGCTTGCACAATGTTAGAGGCCATTACACAAGTCTGAGATCTTCCATCTGTTGAGCCTAGAAGGAAAATCACTGAATTTCTGAAACTTGCATAAGTTGCTGACATTTCCTCACATTATATTTCTCATTTAAATTAAATTGTAGGGCTGTGAGATTGAATTGCTAAGCACCAGTCTTCTTAGTGTCTTGAAAAAACTGAAACCCCTATACTTGGAACCATGCCAGCACTCTCACATTTAAAAATCTTCCCAAACATGGTGCTGAAAATTGATGTGGTATTCCAGCTGACAACTGACCTGAAATCATAATTGCCTTGTTTCAAACTTCCTTATTTTTAAGCCTTATGTTGTTATTTGTTAACTAAAGTTCATATTGGCTTTTTGAACAGCTTTTATAATTTGTTCTACTACCATCAAAATTTACTTTACACAAACCACTGGGTCTCCTTTTTCTGCATGCCAGAATTATCTTATTCAGTTTATCTTCCTTCTTCCAAGCTCCATCACTTTGGACTCCTCTTCATTGAATTTTATTTCCCATTTTTATAATTTTTATATATCATCTGCAAACTTTCAACTTAAGGACCTGCACATTCATGTTCAATCATTATGTATTTTTAAAGCATAGATGTCCTAAATCCAATGTATGGGAGATATCACAATATACTTTTCTCCAGCTTTTCATGACCTCTGAAGAAGGGTCTCGACCCGAAGCATCACCGATTCCTTTTCTCCAGAGATGCTGCCTGATCCGTTGAGTCACTTCAGCTTTTTTTTGTCTATCTTCGGCTTAAACCAGCATCAGTAGTTCTTCCCTGCACTACTAATATTACTCTTAGTTGTCTCGCTCGTAACCAACTTTATTTGCAAATAATTACTGCCCCTTTAAACCCAAGATTTTATTCAAACAAATCTATTATACGATACTTTAACAAATCTCTTGAAAACTTATTACATCTGCTGTTCACCAATATCCACTGTCAAGAACTATAAGTTACTACAATTAATTTTAAAAATGAAATGCTAGCTGTTCTTCCTTAACCCACGATTTTCCAATTAATAATTCCTTTAAGTAGACACAAAATGCAGGAGTAACTCAGCCGGTGAGGCAGCATCTCTGGAGAGAAGGAATTGGAGACGTTTCGGATCGAGACCCTTCTTCAGACTGATGTCAGGGGAGGGGGCGGAACAAAGACAGAATTTAGGCGGAGACAGTAAGAGTAGTGGGAGAACTGGGAAGGGGGAGGGGATGGAGAGAAAAAGCAAGGGCTACCTGAAGTTAGAGAAGTCAATGTTCATACCGCTGGGGTGTAAACTACCCAAGCAAAATATGAGGTGTTGTTCCTCCAATTTGCACTGGGCCTCACTCTGACAATGGAGGAGGCCCAGCACAGAAAGGTCAGATTGAGAATGGGAGGGGGAGTTGAAGTGCTGGGCCACCGGGAGATCAGCTTGGTTAAGACGGACTGAGCGGAGGTGTTCAGCGAAATGATCGCCGAGCCTGCGCTTGGTCTCGCCGATGTAGAAAAGTTGACACCTGGACCAGCGGATGCAGTAGATGAGGTTGGAGGAGGTGCAAGTGAACCTCTGCCTCACCTGGAAAGACTGTCTGGGTCCTTAGATGGAGTCGAAGGGGGGTAAAGGGACAGGTGTTGTATCTCCTGCGGTTGCAGGGGAAAGTACCTGGGGAGGGGGTCGTTTTGGTGGGAAGGGACAAGTTGTCCAGGGAGTTACGAAGGGAACGGTCTCTGCAGAAAGCAGAAAGGGGTGTAGATGGGAAGATGTGGCCAGTGGTGGGATCCCTTTGGAGGTGTCGAAAATGTTGGAGGATTATAAGTTGTATGCAACAGCTGATGGGGTGGAAGGTGAGGACAAGGGGGACTCGTTACGAGTGGGAGGAGGTTGAAGTAAGAGCTGAGCTGCGGGATGTCGAGGAGACCCTAGTGAGAGCCACATCTATAATGGAAGAGGGGAACCCCCATTCCCTAAAGAATGAGGACATCTCTGATATCCTGGTATGGAAAACCTCATCCTGAGCGCAGATGCGGCATAGACGGAGGAATTGGGAGTAGGGGATAGAGTCTTTACAAGAAGCAGAAGTGGAGTCAAGGTAGCTACGGGAGCCAGTAGGTTTGTAGTAGATGTCTGCCGATAGTCTGTTTCCTGTGATGGAGACGGTGAGATTAAGAAACGGTAGGGAGATGTCGGAGATGGTCCAAGTGAATTTGTGTGCAGAATGGAAATTAGTGGTGAAGTTGATGAAGTCAGTGAGTTCTGCATGGGTGCAGGAGATAGCACCAATGCAATCATCAATGTAGTGGAGGTAGAGTTGGGGGATAGGACCAGTGTACGCCTAGAACAGGAATTGTTCGACGTACCCAACAAAGAGGCAGCCATGCGAGTGCCCACAGCTATGCCTTCGATCTGGAGGAAGTGGGAGGAGTCAAAGGAGAAGTTGTTGAGGGTAAGGACCAGCTCTGCTAGGCGGAGGAGAGAATTGGTGGACAGAAATTGGCTGGTTCTGCGGTCGAGGAAGAAACAGAGGGCTTTAAGACCCTCCTGGTGGGGGATGGAGGTGTATAGTGACTGGACATCCATAGTGAAGATGAGGGAGTGGGGGACTGGAAAACGGAAGTCATTGAAGAGACAAAGAGCGTGTGAGGTGTCATGGACGTAGGTAGGGAGGGATTGGACCAGGGGGGATAGCATGGAGTCAAGGAATGTAGAAATTAATTTGGTGGGGCATGAACACGCAGAGACAATGGGTCTGCCAGGACAGTTCTGTTTGTGGATTTTGGGGAGAAGATAAAATCGGGCCGTGCGGGGTTGAGGAACGATAAGGTTGGAGGCTTTAGGGGGCAGAGAGCCAGAAGTGATGAAGTCAGTAATGCAGGGCTCGAAATTAATGGTTGCCCTGTTGCCAATGGCCAACTAATGTCCCGCCGGGCAACCTAAAAGCCGTGTCATTTTGCCCGGCAAGCACCCGGGATACCTGCGGTTCAAATCTGATAATAATATATATACCCACACACACACACAATTTCCCTCCTGGGATTAATAAAGTTCTATCGTATAGCATCATGTGTGTAGGAAGGAACTGCAGATGCTGGTTTAAACTGAAGATAGACACAAAAAGCTGGAATAACTCAACAGGTTAAACAGTATCTCTGGACGTAAGGAAAATAGTACATTTTAGGTTGGGTCTGAAAAAGGTTCCTGCACACCTTTGGAATGTGGAAGGAAACAAGAGCACCCGGAGAAAACCCATGCGATCAAAGGGAAAAGCAGCAAACTCCATACAGATAGCACCCATATTCAGGATCAATTCCGGGTCTCTGGCACTTTTAGGCAGCAACTTTATGGCCAATGTACTGCCCCATAATCTTGAAATGAATTAAAACATACAGTAGCTGTAAAAGGGGACATAGCGTCACTTAGAGATTTAAGACTGAAAATGGATAGTTTATTTTTTTTAGTAACCAAAGTTATCAACGTAAATTTTTTGTGTGTTGGGAAACAAAATATAGTGGCACAGCTGGTAGACTTGCTGCCTCACATGCCAGAGATCTGTGTTCGATCCTGTCCTCGGGCACTGTCTGTGTTGAATTTGCACATTCTCCCTGCAAGCGTGTGGGTTTCCTCCCACATCCCAAAGATGCATTGGCTTTGTAGGTTAACTTGTCTCTGTAAAATTGTCCCTAATGTGTAGGGAGTGGGTGAGGAAAGTGGGATAACAGAACCCACTTCTGTTGTCCCACAGAGTAGGGGTGAATTGAACAGTACCCCAGCTTATAGAAGGACTGCTCAGAAGCCTGACAACGGTGGGGAAAAAAGCTGTTCCTGAGTCTGTTTTTGCACACTTTTAAACGTCTGTACCTTCTGCTGGACGGGAGAAGGGAGAGGAAGGAATGACCGGGGTGGAACAATATTTTGAATATGTTGGCTGCCTTTTCGAGACAGCACAAATGGTAGATGGAGATGGCTTCAATGATGGGAAATTTGGTTTCTGTGATGGACTGGGTATTCAAGTGGGAAGTCTGGGCCGTGTGAAGGACTGGGTACTTAATTGATTCTTCTTTTTTTTAAACAGAATTGTAACATCTTCAATCTTCCTATTTCTTGGCATCGCTCTTATTTCTAAGAAAGACGGTTATAGCCCTGCTATTTACATCACAATCTCTTCCTGTAACCCAAGATGTGTTTCATTCAAACAAGATGCCTTCTACTTTGCAAATTGCCAATCTTTTTCATACCACTTATCTTCCCTTTTAGATTCTCTATTATCTCCTTCTTTACTATAATAAGAACAGCCTCCTATTTAACTCCTCTTTCGTGAAGACAGATGAAAAATAATGATTCAATAGTATGGCAAGTTCACGTATTTGATCCATTCTGACTACCCTAATATTATTTATTTGTCATCAAAACTTTTGCATTCTCTTCCATGCAATCTGATTAGTTTCGTATGACTTGCTCTGACATTTATTTCCTTTCTTCGGTTTCCCTCAGTGTTTTAGTGTTAAGTTTTAGGCTCGATACAGCATAGTTCTTTGCTATGCTCAGCTTCATTACTGCATTCAGCTTGGTTCCCTTTTTCGAAAACACCATGAATTTTTTATGTCCAACTGAGTGGGCAGCTGTAGTCTAACATTTCCATCTCATCTGAAATCCTCTTAAAATGTACCTGAATGTTATCCTGGAGTGTCCTCGCGTTTCTGGGGTTCGGCTTTCTCATTAAAAGGGACGTCTACTGTCCAGCCCAATTTTATCCATGACTGGTATTTCAAGACTGTACGATATGGATGACAGCATTATTTGGCAGGCTCTGGCAAACTAAGCTTTCCTTTAGACCAGTGGTTCCCAACTTTTTTTTGGCCATGCCCCACCTAATCACCTCTAAAATCCTGATGCCCCCCCCCCCCCATATTTTAGCACGAGCAAAGAAATAATTCTCAGAAAATGGAATTTACTCAAAATAACATCTGAAACATAAACTACATATGTTTACCTGATGCCCCCCTTAAAAATCAAATTGCCCCCCTGTGGGGCATACGCCCCACATTGGGAACCACTGCTTTAGACTATTAGCCAGGAGAATAGGATTTTTGTTTATATCATAAATGTGCAGGATAATATCTGTCAAGTAGGAAATATGGAAAGAAGGTATTATGTAAAAGAAAGCCACTCTTTTTGTACATGCTGTGCCAAATATAGTGAATTAGGAAAATGACAACCTCATGTGATTATCACAATATGTGGACCTACTGATGCTGCTTGGACTGTTTAGTTCATCAATTATTTCCAATGTACCAAATGCTCTTCAGCATTCTCCGAATGCCTCCCATGTAACCTGCTGGGATGCAATCTCTGAGGTGCCAATTGACTGTTCATTTCAATAGATTTAGTACACTTCAAACTTCACATTTGATCTAGTCCCCAACACTGACACACCAATAGATATGCTTGCTCAGCAATCTATCTTGGGATCTTCAGCTGGCTGTCAAACAACATATTACATTCGCCCAAGCAATTCCATTCATTACACAGGATCTTAGAAATGCAGTATCCATGCTTCCATTTCTTTCAATTAGTTTTTTAACATAGCCCAGGCAAACCTGCCTTGATCAAATCCTTCGTTTAATTTGAGACGTAGACTTGTGACTTAAGAAGTTTAAGGAGGAGCAAAGAACCTCTTCAACTACATGTCTGGAATTCTATATCATAAATTGCTGTTGATGTTTATTCATTGAGTGTACTCAAGCTTGGCACTGCTAGATTTTAGGACATTAAAGAGAAGCAAAAAAACTAAACTGATTGGCAAGAAAGTGGGTGAGGCACAGGATCAACCAGAAGAATGCTGGAGCAGCAAAGAGGGACTATTCCTGCTTTTATTTATTTTGCCTCTAAACTACATTATTACATGTGTCTCAGAGTGTAACAGCATGCTGTGAGACTTCTGGATTATTTTGAAACTTCCATCATTTGACTGCAAAAGGATCTTGTTTTATTGCGTGTCATAATATTACTGTAAATGTAAGACACGATTTACATTTAATGGGTTAATTTCTTGAACTGTGCAAAGCAGGATGTTGATTAAGCTGCTCCTATCTGGTGGCACCAGAGTTGCTAGGCTATCGTGAATTGTTTAAATTGGCATATTGCAGTTGCTTGGAAATAATGAGGTTAATTTAGGTCATCTCTTTGATATTGCTTTCCATGAGGCTAATTTAGGTATTCTCTGATATTGCTTTCCACCGTGAGCGTTTGTCAGTTAGCTTGGCTGAATTGACTGAACAAAGTATTGGGATCTAACTATATTGTCAAGTAAGGATAATAGTTGAGCAGCATTTTATCTATTAATTTTGATGTGGTGGTCAGCAAATGCAGCTGAGACTGTCTTTATTTCCTTTTTTGAGTGTGAGAGCAGGTTAGAGAAAAAGATTGAGGTAAGAACATAGACAAATATGCTGGAGAAACTCAGCGGGTGAGGCAGCATCTATGGAGCGAAGGAAATAGGCCACGTTTTGGGTCGAAACCCTTCTTCAGACTGATGTGAGGGGGGGGTGGGGGGAGAAGGAAGTAAGAGGTGGAGCCAGTGGGCTGAGGGAGAACTGGGATGGCGAGGAGAAAGTAAGGACTACCTGAAACTAGAGAAGTCAATGTTCCTACGACTGGGGTGTAAACTGCCCAAGCGAAATATGAGGTGCTGTGCCTCCAATTTACAGTGGTCCTCACTGGCCATGGAGGAGGCCCAGGACAGAAAGGTCGGATTCGGAATGGGAGGGGGAGTTGAAGTGCTGAGCTACTGGGGGATCAGGTTGGTTATTGCGAACCGAGGGGAGGTGTTTGGAGAAGCGATCGCCAAGCCTACACTTGGTCTCACCGATGTAGAGCAGCTGACATCTTGAGCAGCAGATGCAATAGAAGAGGTTGGAGGAGGTGCAGGTGAACCTCTGCCACACCTGGAAAGACTGCTTGGGTCCTTGAATGGAGTCAAGGGGGGAGGTGAAGCGACAAATGTAGCATTTCTTGCGGTTGCAAGGGAAAGTGCTCAGACAGGGGGCAGTTCGGGTGGGAAGGGACGAATTGACCAGGGAGTTACGGAGGGAATGGTCTCTGCAGAAAGCAGACAGGGGAGGAGATGGGAAGATGTGGCAAGTGGTGGGATCACGTTGGAGGTGGCGAAAATATCGGAGGATTATTTGTTGTATGTGACCACTGATAGGATGGAAGGTGAGGACAAGGGGGCCTCTGCCCTTGTTACGAGTGGGGGGATGGGGAGTGAGAGCAGAGTCACGGGGTATAGAAGAGACCCTGGTGAGAGCCTCATCTATAGTAGAAGAGGGGAACCCCTGTTCCCTGAAGAATGAGGACATCACCGATGCCCTGGTGTGGAACACCTCATCCTGGGTGCAGATGCGGCGTAGAAGGAGGAATTGGGAATAGGAGATGGAGTCCTTACAGGAAGCAGGGTAGGAAGAAGTGTAGTCCACATAGCCATGGGAGTCAGTGGGTTTATAGTGGATGTCGGTCAGTAGTCTATCACCTGCAATGGAGATAGTGAGGTCAAGAAATGGTAGGGAAAAGTCAGAAATGGTCCAGGTCTATTTGAGTGCCGGATGGAAGTTAGTGGTGAAATGGATGAAGCCAGTGAGTTGTGTGTGGGTGCAGGAGGTAGCACCAATGCGGTCGTTGATGTAGCGGAAGTAGAGTTTGGGGATAGTGCCACGGTACGTCCCGAACAAGGATTGTTCTACGTACCCTACAAAGAGGCAGGCATAGCAAGGCCATTGCGCGTGTCCATAGCTACGCCTTGTACTTGGAGGAAATGGGAGGAGTCAAACGAAAAGTTATTAAGGGTAAGGCCCAGCTCCTCTAGGCGGAGGAGAGTATCAGTAGACGGGGATTGTTTGTTTCTCCGGTCGTAAGAACATTATTTACCTCTTACAAAGTTTTTGATCAGAAAGCCTTTGAAAAGCTTGTACAGCTAACTCAATTATATTTTATAGCAAGTATGAATTGTGAGGATTCAAATTAACAAAACTAAATATGACAAATTTCCTGAAATTCAGGTCAGTCAGCACAACAAACTTACTAACCTTAATAATTTTTGATTTTAGAGCTTCTTCCAAGTAATTGTTTTTCTCCAATGGATGTGAAACATGTTGCAGGCATCTGGCTGTGCCATATTTAGGCCAATTCATCTTACTGAGGCTTCTGATTGAGATCTCACCTTTTAGCAATGTTTGGGTCAGGAACTTGCTTCATGGCTTGGTATCTTACTATTTATGACAGTGTTATGGTAGTTGTGATATTTAGGTTCAATATGGATAAGAGTGCTTCCAGATGTATTTAAATAAATGATTTAATCTAGCCACCCTTCATCATAGCATTTTTCATAGCAAGTTGGAAGGTGTTTTATCTGTGATTTGTGGGAAACTAAACAAGACTGCCTCTGCCCTGCCATTCCAGCTCCCCACCCTCCTCCTTCTCGCAACATCCTATTAAATTTATTACACTACTGGACAAAGTCTATTGTCTTGTGTGACATCCTCTTAATTTTATTCATCTAAAATGTTCTTAGATTTCTGTGTTGTACATCAAAATCTATGCCAATAGTGATTCATAGGGATTACAGGGCATTTGACACCAGTACAAGGATTGCTATAATTTTGTGTTGTGTACAACACAAGGGTTGGATTAATGGGTAGGATGGAAGGATGGGTAGGACCATGATTGTCAGTAGTTTGAATGATATTCATGCTGAGTAGTACTATCCAGGTGAATTTGAGGCCAGTGGGTAAGTTAGTGGGCAAGCTAATGAAATCACCGAGTTCTGCGCGGGAGCAGGAGGCAGCCCTGATGCAGTCATTGATGTAGCGGAGAAAGAGTTGGTAGATGTTGTCAGCGTATGACTGGAACAAGGACTGTTCGTCGTTACCGACAAATAGTCAGACATGGTTAGGTCCATGTGAGTGCCCATCGCTACACCTTTAACATGGAGAAAGTGAGAGGAGACGACATACATTGTTCAGGGTGAGGACAAGTTCCGGCACCAGAGGAGAATGTTAGTAAACGGAAATTGATTGGGTCTGTTTGACAAAAAAATCATAGAGACCCTTGAGACCTTCCTGGTGGGGGATGGAGGTGTAGAGGAACTGGATATCCATGGTAAAGATGAGTGAATGGGGGCCTAGAAATTGAAAGATATTAAAAAGTTGAAGGGGTGAGAGCTGAAGGGTCGCGTATTGATAAGGACGAGACAAGGGGAATTTGGATGGAATCAAGGCATGTGGCGACGGGTTCGGTTGTGCAGGAGCAGACAGAAACAATAGGTTTGCCAGGGCAGTCATATTTGTGGATTTTCATGAGGAGCTAGAAATGGGCAGTGGTGGGCGAACAGCTATCTAGAGTACAACTAAAAGGTTTAGGTGAACTGAGCGGATATGTTCAGCGAAACGATCGTCAAACTTGTACTTGGTCTCGCCGATATATAAGAGTCCACACCTGAATCAGCGGATACAGTAGATGTGTACGTGCTCCGGGGATCCACAGACTCCCTTCCTCCACCTGGTCACACCCATCCCCACTGCCTCCTCCATCTCCTCCCCACCTCTGTACTGAACACACCCTCCCACAGGACACCCAGTCACACTGAACCACCGATAAATAGACAATAGGCCATAGAGCATAGGTGCAGGAGTGGGCTATTCAGCCCTTCAAGCCAGCAATGTGATCATGGCTGATCATCCACAATCAGTACCCCGGTCAGAATAGGCAGGTGAAAGGCAGAGATCGAGGAAGGAGGGTTGGTTTAAACTGCACGTAAAGGGGCCTGACGGGGAAGGCAGATGAGCTGAGGGCATGGATAGGTACGAGCGACTGGGACCTTGTAGCCATGACTGAAACCTGCTTAAGGGAGGGGCAGGACTGGCAGCTCAATGTTCCCGGGGTACAGGAGCTTCAAGGCAGACAGGGGTGAGGGAAAAAGAGGAGGGGGGTTGCATTGTTGAGTAAGGAGGATGTCACGGCAGTGTTCAGAGGTGACATTACGGACGGTTCGTTTAGTGAGGCTATATGGGTGGAGCTGAGGAACAAGAAAGGGATGATCGCCTTGTTGGGGGTGTACTACAGACCCCCGAATAGTCAACAGGAATTAGAAGAACAAATGTGCCAGGAGATTGCAGACAGCTGCTGGTCAAATAAGGTTGTTGTAGTAGGGGATTTTAACTTTCCCAATATAGACTGGGGAAATCATAGCGTGAAGGGTTTAAATGGGGTGCAATTCCTCAAACGTGTTCAGGAGAGTTTTCTTAAACAGTATGTGGAGGCCCGCACACGTGAAAGGGCAACACTGGATCTAGTATTGGGAAATTGGGAAGGCAAGAGAAGTCAGGGATAGAATAAAACTAAATGAAAAGATGTTTAACACAGCAAAGAGTAGCCGGAAGCCAGAGGATTGGGAAACTTTCATAGTACATGTTGTGTATCGGGATGCTTAGCACACTTGAATAAAGGCTCGGACACGGGAGTATTCATACAAGCTTCTTTACTACAGGAGGCCACCTTGAGTCTCCCGCACATGCGTACTTGCAAAACATATGACAAGACACTCATTACATATGCTAATTACATATGCTAATTATCACATACCTAACACTCCTCCCCCTTTAACTTGGAGGCAGATAACACCACTTCTATCACATACTCAACAGTACAATAGAAGGAAACAAAACGGGCAATAAGGGCTGAAAAGATGAAGTACGAAGGGAAGCTGTCCAGGAATATAAAGAAGGACAGTAAATGCTTCTTTAGATATATTAAGGGAAAAAGCGTAGCAAAGTCAAATGTGGGTCCCTTGAAGGCAGACATGGGTGAAATTATTATGGGCAACAAGGAAATGGCAGAAGAGTTGAATAGGTACTTCGGATCTGTCTTCACTAAGGAAGACACAAACAATCTCCCAGATGTACTGTAAGGGGGTAAAGGAACTGAAAGAAATTTTCATAAGGCGAGGAATAGTATTGGGTAGGCGAATGGGACCTTAGGATCTTATAGAAACATATAAAATTATAATATGACTGGACAAGCTAGATGCAGGAAAAATGTTCCCAATGTTGGGCGAGTCCAGAACCAGGGGCTTAGAATAAAGGGTAGGTCATTTAAGAATGAGGTGAGAAAAAAAAATTTCACCCAGAGAGTTGTGAATTTATGGATTTCCCTGCCACAGAGGGCAGTGGGAGCCAAGTCACTGGGTGGATTTAAGAGAGAGTTAGATAGAGCTCTAGGGGTTAGTGGAGTCAAGGGATATGGGGAGAAGGCAGGTACGGGTTATTGATAGGGGACGATCAGCCATGATCACAATGAATGGCGGTGCTGGCTCGAAGGGCCGAATGGCCTCCTCCGGCACCTATTTTCTATATTTCTATGTTTTAGCGTTTTCAAACCAAAGGCGGCTTTAGCGTTTTCAAACCAAAGGCGGCTTTAGCGTTTTCAAACCAAAGGTGGCTTCAGCGTTTTGAAACCAAAGGCGGCTTTAGCGTCTTGAAACCAAAGGTGGCTTTAGCTTTTTCAAACCTTAGGCAGCTTTAGCGTTTTCAAACCTTAGTCAGCTTTAGTGTTTTGAAACCAAAGGCAGTTTTAGCGTTTTGAAACCAAAAGCAGCTTTAGCGTTTTGAAACCAAAGACGGCTTTATTTGGGAAGGAGAACGTTAAATCGGAAGTGGCAGTGATGCAGTTGAACAAAGGGGACTATAAAGGCATGAGAGAGGAGCTGGCCAATGTAGACTGGAAAGGGATCCTAGCAGGAATGAAGGTGGAACAGCAATGGTGGAATTTCTGGGCATAATCCGGAAGACGCAGGATCATTTCATTCTAAAAAGGAAGAAAGATTCTAAGGGGAGTAGGAGGCAACCGTGGCTGACAAGAGAAGTCAGGGATAGAATAGAACTAAAAGAAAAGATGTATAACACAGCAAAGAGTAGCCGGAAGCCAGATGATTGGGAAACTTTCATAGGACAATAGAAGGAAACAAAACGGGCAATAAGGGCTGAAAGGATGAAGTACGAAGGGAAGCTGTCCAGGAATATAAAGAAGGACATTAAAAGCTTCTTTAGATATATAAAGGGAAAAAGCGTAGCAAAGTCAAATGTGGGTCCCTTGAAGGCAGACACGGGTGAAATGATTATGGGCAACAAGGAAATGGCAGAAGAGTTGAATAGGTACTTCGGATCTGTCTTCACTGAGGAAGACACAAACAATCTCCCAGATGTACTGTAAGGGGGTAAAGGAACTGAAAGAAATTTTCATAAGGCGAGGAATAGTATTGGGTAGGCGAATGGGACCTTAGGATCTTATAGAAACATATAAAATTATAACATGACTGGACAAGCTAGATGCAGGAAAAATGTTCCCAGTGTTGGGCGAGTCCAGAACCAGGGGCTTAGAATAAAGGGGGGGTCATTTAAGACTGAGGTGAGAAAAAACATTTTCACCCAGAGAGTTGTGAATTTGTGGAATTCCCTGCCACTGAGGGCAGTGGAAGCCAAGTCACTGGGTTGATTTAAGAGAGAGTTAGATAGAGCTCAAGGGGCTAGTGGAGTCAAGGGATATGGGGAGAAGGCAGGTACGGGTTATTGATAGGGGACGATCAGCCATGATCACAATGAATGGCGGTGCTGGCTCGAAGGGCAGAATGGCCTCCTCCGGCACCTATTTTCTATGTTTCTATGTTTCTATGTGGTTGGAGGTGGTGCAAGTGAATCTCTGCCTCACCTGAAAAGACTGTCGGGGTCCTTGGAGGTATAGGGACAGGTGTTGTATCGCCTGCCGTTGCAGGGGAAAGAATCTGGGGAGGGGGTGGGAAGGGACAAGTTAACCAGGGAGTTGCAGAGGGAATGTTCTCTGTGGAAAGCGGAAAGGGATGGAGATGGGAATATGTGGTTAGTGGTGGGATCCCGTTGGAGGTGGTGAAAATATCGGAAGACTATGTGCTGTATACGACGGCTGATGGGATGAAAGGTGAGGACTAGAGGGACTCTGTCCCTGTTGCGACTGGGAGGAGGGGGAGCAAGAGCGGAGCTGCGGGATATCGAGGAGGCCCTAGTGAGACCCTCATCTATGATGGAAGAAGGGAACCCCAGTTCCCTAAAGAATTAGGACATCTTAACACCTCATCTTGGACACAGATGCGGCTTAGACGGAGGAATTGGGAGTAGGGGATGGAGTCTTTGGAGGAGGCAGGGTGAGAAGAAGTGTAGTCTAGATAGCTGTGGGTGTTAGTTGGTTTATAATAGATGTCAGTCGATAGTCTATTTCCTGTGATGGAGATGGTGAGATCAAGAAACGGAAGAGAAATGTCAGAGATGGTCCAAGTGAATTTGAGTGCAGGATAGAAATTAGTAGTGAAGTTAATGAAGTCAATGAGTTCTGCATGGGTGCAGGAGATTACTATTTTGGAAAATAATATTGCAGCAGCTGTACATCTGAAATTAAAACAGAATTTCACTAAATATATTTATGTCACACAGCAGTGGTGTAAAAAGTTGATATATTTCATGAGAATTGAAAGAAAGTGGTGATTTTACAGTTCTTAATGAAATATGGAGGCTGGAAATGATTTGTGCGGTCATAGAAAGAACAGCAAATGAGAATTGTGAAGTCAGTCATTCATGGTAATTAAGTGTCACTGGCAAGGCTGGAATTTAATGTCTATACTTTTGGGTGCAAGGCTAGAAGTATAAATGCAAAAAGACAATGTGGTGGTTAACAACTTTTCTACAATTATGGACTCAACAAAATGACTCAATCCCATGGACATTTAATTTAAATTCTTCTTTTCAGTGGTGAGGAGATGGCCATTCGTGCCATCACCTCACCACTGAAAAGAAGAATTATTCACAGTTTGAAGAAGGTCTGGACCTGAAACGTCACCTATTCCTTTTCTCCCGAGATGCTGCCTGACCCACTGAGTTACTCCAGCATTTTGTGTCTGTGTCCAGTTTAATGCATCCACACAACACCTGCTCATTGCCTTATTTTATGAAATATGTTGAGAGAAGTTGCTTGTATCACCCTCTGAGGATTGTGTACACATTTTATCTGAAAGAAGGTTTCCACAGTCTTTTTTACATTATAGACCAAGGAAACAAGCATTTGGCCCACAATATGCATGCTGACCAAAGACCACGCAATTGTATCAATCCCAATGTATTCCTAATATATGAATCATGTGCTCATTTAAACGACGAGTGTCTCTGATTCCATTTTCCCAGGCAAGTACTCATGACTTGCTGCTTGAAAAAGATTCCCTCTATATGTTCTACATCTAAGTTTCAACCTATATCTACATCTGATATGGGAAGACGTTTTCTGCAGTCTACCTTATCTATACTACCTTTATTCTAAGGGATCTGATCTTTTGGATGAGATGCTCCTGTGGGAACTTGTCCAGCCAAAACATCCAGTCAAGTTACATAGATACATAGACATAGGAAAGTTTTTCCTCATCTCAGTTCTAAATGGCCTACCCCTTATTCTTAAACTGGGCCGCTGGTTCTGGACTCCCCCAACATCGGGAACATGCTTCCTGCATCTAGCGTGTCCAGTCCCTTAATAATTTTATGTTTCTATAAGATAACCTCTCATCCTTATAAATGCCAGTGAATACAAGCCCAGTCGCTCCATTCTTTCATCATATGACAGTCCCGCCATCCCGGGAATTAATCTTGTGAACCTACGTTGCACTCCCTCAATAGTCCCCTTTGTTCAACTGTAATACTGACACTTCCGATTTTACCTTTTCCCTCTCAAATTGCAGATTAAAACTTATCATATTATGGTCACTACCTCCTAATGGTTCCTTTATCTCAAATTCCCTTATCATGGAGTATTGCACAGGTGTGGTCTCGCCAGAGCCCTGTACAACTGCAGTAGGACCTCCTTGCTCCTATACTCAAATTCTCTTGCTATGAAGGCCAACATGCCATTTGCTTTCTTCACTGCCTGCTGTACCTGCATGCTTACTTTCAGTGAATGATGTACAAGGACACCCAGATCTCATTGCACCTCCCCCTTTCCTAATCTGACACCAATCAGATAATAAACTGCCTTCTTGTTCTTGCCACCAAAGTGGGTAACCTCACATTTATCCATATTGTACTGCATCTGCCCACTGACCCAACCTATCCAAGTCACCCTGCAGCCTCATAGCATCTTCCTCGCAGCTCACACTGCCACCCAGCTTTGTGTCATTTGCAAACTTGGAGATGTTGCATTTAATTCCTTTGTTTTATGCTAAAACAATCCTGGTTAATATTAAGGAAATTGAATTCCCTTAGTTCCTATCACTATCTTAATTATATCCCACTGCAGTTTGCTTACATATCTGCCCTCTATCCTCTGCTGACTGTTGCAAGATCCAATATACTTTCAGCAAAGTAGATTTAAAATCAGATTAAAGCCCTCCTGTCACTAGCCACTAGCTTCTGCGTCCTTTCGCCAAGACAATTTTTAATCCAATTATTTCTTGCTTGAAGAGCTCAATCTTAAATTTGCCTTTTAGGGAGGTAGTAACATCTTTCATCAACAAAGACAAGAGATATAAGTGCCAAAAGACAATGTGGCGGTAGGCATCTTTTCTATGAACTCAACAAAAGGATTAAATCTCATGAACATTTAAATAATTCCTTGCCTCAGCTCTTCTCCCTCCTGCAATCTTCACAGACTAAGTGCATCAGGCAATCGCGGCAGTTTGGAGCTGATTTGCGACAGTTGCGGGTGTACGGCAGTGTCCTGTCCCGATCCTGACTTGCGGCAGTGTGGCAGTGTCACCCCAGCCATCGGCACCGTGCTTCTGCTGCTGTTGCTAACGGCACCGAGATGGATGTCGGCGAGTTGCTCAGTTATCAGGTGAGGTTTCGCCTCTTTTCACGGCGGTCGTGTAAAACCCGGCCTTGGATCGTCACCTTTCCCAGGACTGTTTGGTGTGGACGAAGCATGAGAGGCCGCAAAGCCTGGCGCTCGATTTGCGGCCGGTGCTGGGCTGGCGAGGGTGGTGGTTGGAGATGTTTGTAACCTGGGTTCAGTCAGACCAATCTTTCCCCAGTTTGAGGTCTGAATGACCCGTTCCTGTAGGAATTATATTAAAACCACTATGCACAGCCTTTTTGCAACAGCACACCAGTCGTTAGTAAAGTTAAAGAAAGTTGTGGAAGCGGCTAAAAAAGACTTTGAAGCCCTCATAACAGGAACAGGTGGATTAAGATAAATTCATAACATAATGTGGACATTTGTTAAAAGGTCTGGTTTTAATTGGAGGAGGCGGTGCTCTGAGGCCCTGATGCTTAAGATGCAGGGAAACTATAATATTATCTGTAAATATGGATCTTGTCATTTCGGATTGGTGAGATGCAGCTCAGGCCATTATTGTTGTGGCTTAGTGGTGGGGGGAGGTTTGGTGGGCAAATAAGGCATGCAGAAATGCCCCATTTTCACTCAGCAGAAGTTGCCTGCAACCACCCACACTGCCAGTCTCCCAAAAGTCCAGGGATGTACCATGTTCAAACCTGATAAAGATTCAGAAGCTGACAAATCCATCCCATACTGATCTTTGAACATACAAAGATATTGGCACCGCCTCGGTAGCATACACCTCTGACTCAGTTGACAAACGTCAAATTACTTGCTTTGCTTCACAGACTTGCCTCTGAAGTTTTGATATATAGTTAAGGAAACTTAACTTACTTTAAAAAATGTTTGCAAGTTCTTTAGGGCTATTGTAATTTGGGGCCACCTTGATACCTCCATCCATGATGAAAGTAGAATTAAACAAGATAGCTGGTAAAATGGAAGTTGCACCCTTTGGTACTATGAAGATTGCCTTTTATATATTTTCTTTAGTAAGTTACAGTAGCAAAGACCTCAACCACATTGGTTCTTACACTGTGGAACATTGTCCTGAAACTTAGTCATGGGCAGTTATTTTCAGACTATTAGTTATAGGAGGACTTTGTTTTAGTAATGTTTGGACAATTCTTATTTTTCTTCTGCTCATTACACAATGTACTAAACAAAGAGTATTAGGTGATGTGCAGAAATGTTTCCTAAATTAAAAATCTTGGTATAAATGAAAGTTATCTTTACCTCCAGAATAATCCTCCATTACAATCTCTGTGAATTTTAAAAAGCTAGAATGTTCATATCTTTCGCAGACATGCATTATAGTTCTGTAGATAGGAAAATAGCAATGAATAAGATGAATCTCTTACAATAATTTTTTAATGTATTACTTGATGTGATGTCATGTGTGTGATATTTTGGTTCACTTTCCAAAGAATGGCCCATTATGAGAGAAAGTCCTTTCATTTAATTCCATTGGAAATGGACTTTGGGATTATTATTTTCTAATCTGCTGTCATTGATGTTGATCTTGCTATGACAAAAATGCCAGATGTAACATTAGTTAAGCACATGCAATGCAAATATAATGAAGTTTTAAGAATTGCAGAGTAATGGTTTAATTACTGTATACTTGAACTGACTGTCAGAATTAATAATTTGTCGATTTTAATTGTACATTCCCCACAGGATTCACTGTTACTGAAGAAAGTAAATTCTCAGATTAAAAATTCATAATTCTCACGGATTATAAATTTCAGTCAGGATGCACCATATTCTGGTAATTTAATGGCATGCTCTATTTACTTTGCCCATCATTTAATTAGGCATAGTCACACAGCATGGAAATATGCCAACCAAGATGCCCGTACAAGCTAGTCCTATTTCACTGTGCTTAGCCCATATCCCTCTAAATCTTTCTTATCTATGTATCATTTTAAGGTCATTCCATATACCCATTATTCTCCAAGTTAAAAAGGTATTAAATCTTTCCCCTCTTTCTAACCTATGCCTTCTGGTTCTTAATTTCTCTACCCGCAGAAGAAAGACTGCGCATTCACCATATTTATCCCCCCTCATGATTTAATATACCTCTGGGAGATTACCTCTCAGTGTCCTGTGCTCCAGGGAATAATCTCCAGGGGTCACAGTTTAAGGATAAAGGGGAAATCCTTTAGGACCGAGATGAGAAAAACATTTTTCACACAGAGAGTGGTGAATCTCTGGAACTCTCTGCCACAGAAGGTAGTTGAGGCCAGTTAATTGGCTATATTTAAGAGGGAGTTAGATGTGGCCCTTGTGGCTAAAGGGATGGAGAGAAGGCTACTGAGTTGGATGATCAGCCATGATCATATTGAATGGCGGTGCAGGCTCAAAGGGCCGAATGGCCTACTCCTGCACCTATTTTCTATGTTTCTATGAATAAAGTTTGAGCCTGTCCAAACTCACCCTATACCTCAAGCCTCAAATTCCTGGTAATATCATCGTAAATCTGCTCTGCACTCACTCCATAATGATGGCATCTTTTTGTCTAGCAGGATGACCAAAACTGAACAGAGTACTCCAAGTGTGGACTCACCAACGTCTTGTACAACTGTAACATAACATCATAACTTCTATAGGTACACAAAAAAGCAGGAGAAACTCAGCGGGTGCAGCAGTATCTATGGAGCGAAGGAAATAGGCAACGTTTCGGGCCGAAACCCTTCTTCAGACTGGATAACTTCTATACTCAGTTCCCTGACTAATGAACACTAGCATCTCAAAAGGCTTCTTCACCATCCTATCCTCACCACCCTATCCATCAGCAAAGCTACTTTCAGGGAACTATGCATTTGTATTTATAGATCTTGTTGTTCCATGACACTCCTGGGGCCTTACTGTTCACTGTAAATGCCCAGCCTTAATTTAACTTCCCGAAATGCAATTATGCACAATTATCTGAATTAAGTTCCATTTGTCATTCCTCTGCCCACTTGCCCAACTGATCAAGATCCCCCTGTAATTCTTGATTACCATCTTCAATCAATCAATCAGATTTATTCATCACATACACAATAAAGTGCAGTGAAATTCACTGTCAACAATACCACCTATTTTGGTGTGATCTGCAAACTTACTAATTGTGCCTTGTACATTGTGGTCCAAGTTGTTGATATAGATGACAAATGGAAATAGGCCCCATCCTGATCCCTGAGGCACACCAAGAATCACAGGCCTTCAGTCTGAAAAACAATCTTCCACCAATCTTTCTTACCATTGAGCCATTAAGTGAGAAAACAATGGTGTGCAGCCTGGACAACTGGTGCTTGGTGGCTCACTGTTGCAAGGTTGCCAAGAAGCAGAAAATAACCTGCAGTTGCTATAAACCTGAAAACAGGAAATGCTGGAGATGCTCAGTAGATCATGTAACATCCACATCTGAGGAGAGTGGAACAATGTTCACGTTTCAGTTTGAAGAACCTTCTGATGAAACTATTATTCTTTCAAAAGATTTCAGATTTGTGTCGAATATCTGAATAAATGAGAAATTCTTAACTATTGCCGGTTGGAGCAAAGTTAACCACCTAGAATGCACCTTATTCAATCTTTGACCTGTAGATATCCTTTCTTCTGTTCAACATTAGAAAATCCAGTTCAACGTTACAAAACATCCTGCTTATCACTTTGATGTTCTTATGCCTCTGAATTCACAAAAAAAATTGTCGACTTGAAACATTAACTTTATTGATTTCTCCACAGATGCTGGCTGATCTTTATTTTTATAACTTTGGTTTTAACATGTTTTATCCACACTGAAGTATAAAGTGCTGACTACAAGGGCGCCCTGTTATAATTAAGAGAGATTGTGACATCAGAAGTACGTGGCTAGGAAGTGCATGTCAAATGTAAAGCTTTCAATTTATAGATAAGTATCTAGATGTTGTTTAGAGATACAGCATGGACACCGGCCATTCAGCCCATCTAGTCCGCCTGCCTAACAATCACCCTTACACTAACTAGTTCTATCCTTCAAATTGGGGTCCATTTACGGAGGCTAATTAACCTGCAAACCTGCACGCTTTTGTAATCTGTTTAGAATATTGGGTATTACTGAAACATGGCTGCAAAAGGGCCAGGGCTGGGAACTGAATATTCAAGGGTATACCTCCTATCGAAAAGACAGAGGGGGTGGGGTTGCCCTGTTGATGAGGAATGAAATTCAGTCCCTTGCAAGGGGTGACATTGAAACAGGAGATGTGGAGTCAGTATGGATAGAATTAAAGAATTGTAAGGGTAAAAAGACCCTAATGGGATTAATCTACAGGCCTCCAAACAGCCTGGACATAGGAGTTAATCAGGAATCAGGAGTTAAAATTGGCATGTAGCAAAAGTAATGCTGTGGTTGTTATGGGAGATTTCAACATGCAGGTAGACTGGGAAAATCAGGTTAGTACTGGACCCCAAGAAAGGGACTTTGTAGAGTGCCTTTGTGATGGATTCTTTGAACAGCTTGTATTGGAGCCTACCAGGGAGAAGGCAATTCTGGATTTAGTGTTATGTAATGAACCAGATTTGATAAAGGACCTCGAGGTTAATGAGCCATTAGGAGGCAGTGACCATAACATGGTCAGGCTTTAACCTACAATTGGAGAGGGAGAAGAGTAGACCGGAGGTGTCAGTGTTGCAGTTGAATAAAGGGGACTATGGGGCCATGAGGGAGGAGCTGGCCAAAGTTGAGTGGAAAGATACACTAGCAGGGATGACAGTGGAACAAAAAATGGCAGGTGTTTCTAGGAATAATACAGAAGGTGCATGATCAGTACATTCCTAGGAGGAAGAAAGATTTCAAGGGGAGAAAGGGACGTCCATGCTGTATCTCGGTGGCTTTGCTGAGTACTACTCCATTTGTCAAATCAAAATCGCACTTTCAACCCTGTATTATTGTTTCCTATAACTGTTTAAAAGTCCTTTGAGAATACAGCATTTTTTTCTGTAATGCTGAAAGTACAATCAAATCTCATGGAGTTGGCCTCTTTTGTCAGTGCAGGAAAACATTACAGTTTTCATATGACTTGAACTGTGAAGTTTTAAGCACAAGAATAGAATAAAAGCTTAAAGTCTAAATTTATTATGCAGTGCTTATTTGACTTATGCAGTTGGTTACATTACATTTATTTGAGGTTGAGGCATATTTGATTTTTAGATATTGGATGTTGTACATTGAACAAACCATTACTACCTTTTATTGAAATTAGCAAAATACATTTTTGATCGTATTCAAAATTTGAAGTCCAAATTTTTTGAGATTTCAGATTTAAAGTAGTTTGGTATCTTCTTCTTGCGTATGGCGTGCACAGCCTAAAGTTGTAGGACAACTTGTTCTATTTGACCTTATTTGATTTTGCATGCCAGGTTGATTGCATTTCTCGAAACATGGCGGACCACGCGAAGGTTGCAATCTCCCACCCCGTAGTTTGTATGAGGATATTGCACATGTTTGATTATGGTTAAGGATGAGTCGAATAAAATAATTTAATGCCTTTTTTGTTATGATAATGGACTGGGAAAGCTGTTGAATAAAAATCTAGATTGTTTTAAAATAAATTTTAATGATTACCTAATATATTCTGGAACACCTAGCTGAGCTAACCAGTGTTATTAGCATGAAGCACATTTTGAAGGTGCAATTAGAGAAACTAGAATGATATTCTAGGAGCTTTATTATTTTCTACTGCCAATTTTCTATTCCTGCTCGGTATAATGGGCCAAGCTAATGAAGGGTGTGATCCAAATTAATTTCAAATAATATTAAGCTAGAATGTGTAATGCAGGAAAAATTCTACATAGGATAAGTTCAATCTATGTTATCACTAAATGGTTGATCTGATATAATTATTTTTTACATTTAATATTTTAAGGGTAATTGATTTTTTTTTTTAATGCTCTGAGTAGCTCTAATATTTTACAGTATAATCTGAGCTTCAATGTATTCAATTGTATAGTTACAGCTTACATTGGAAGGCAAATAACGTTAATAGGTGACTAGATATCCTGGAACTAATGTGCAATACTGCGATAATAACCACTTTAAATCAAAAGTCTTAAAAGTTTAAGGTTTAGTGAGTATGATCAAAAATGCTCCTTGCTAATTTCAATAACAATCCTTTGCTCACTGCACAGGATCTCATTGCTAAATAATAATCAAAAGATCTAGGTTATAATCCAAAAGGCATAGGTTTAAATCACAATACACCATCTGAACTCAGTTCAAAAATTTGGTCGTTGTAAAATGAATCTGCATCCTTGTAAAATCGAACTGGTTTGTCAATGTCCTTTTTGGGAATGAAACAAGTCACCCTTTATCCAAATGTATTTTTATTATCTCCTAAACAATGAGTGATATATTCTTTACTTGGGGATGTCTGTGGTGTTGTCAAGATAACTTCAGTTAAACGCAAATTAAGTTTTAGTACTCTTAAGCTAGCAAAACACTAACATTGTTACATTACATTAATTCGTTAGTGTTGTCTGCCTGTCTTTATTTTTGCATTTTATAGCTACAGTATCAGTTTAAACAAATAAGTAACCTACTTTATTTTCAGGAAATAGTGACAGTCACTTATGTAACTGTTATTTGCCTACTTAACTTACAATAACTTCTCAAATTCAGTTTGGACATGTAATCCCAAAGATGTACTGCTGTAATGTTTCAATTTTGTATTTCTCTGTTAGTCAAATAACCGAATGGTAAATTCCAATTGTTGCAGCATGTGAACGACAGATACGCATTTAATTTAATCCAATTTTATGTACAAATGAGTAACTTACAACCACAATTACATGTATTAGAAATAGATTTTGGTTTGGTTGTGGTGTGTTTTAAAAATATATTAAGTAATTACATTGGGTAAAGATGGTGCACGCATAAGACAAAGTGATCACAAATTTGCATTAACGTGAGAGGATATTCTTCACTGTGGTGGAGATGTTAAAGATTGGGTTTCCGCCAAGTGCTTCAGTTTTCTCTCACATGCATAGGTTCACGGGCAACTGTAATTGTTCCGTATTAGAATTGCTAAACACTGAATTATTCTGGTCCTATATCTTTTTCAAGATAGGATCTTCATTTTCATGATAAAAGTAACAGCAGTATTTGCTTTTATAATTTACAATATCCTACAGAATAGTCCATCAAAGTTAATGAGATGATAAATATTTGCTGGCTCTGGCTTTTCTGATACCTTGGTCAAATGACCACATTTAGGAGTTTATTGACTATCTTACTCCCGGCCTGATTCTACTCTCTTGTGTATTTTTTTTAGTAACCAAGACACTTGATGACCTTCTTCCCCTTAATAAGTCCATGCAGTACTCCTGTTGTTAGCCCGGCTGGGATAATTAACCTCTGCACAGATCATGTGTTGAACTTTAGACCTTGCTGATCTATGCTTCCAAGGCAAGCAGCTTTAGATGATGTATATGAAATATCTGGAAGGGCACAAAAATGTACCTCAGTTTTTGTTACACAGTACATCTTTTTTCACTAAGCAAAACTGGAATGTAAAGAGCCTGTCCCACTTGGGCGTTATTTGCACGTCATTTACGCAATATCATTTACGCATCACGACGCACGACGGCCACATGATGCGCGCATGGCGTGCATTATGCACGCATGGTACGTGGTGACGTAGGCAGTGAGGCGCGGTCGCGCGCATTGCCCCAGGATTTTGGGATTCACAAAATCTTTACTCGCCACCTGCGTGTCGCGCAAATGACGCCCAAGTGGGGCAGAATCTTAATGTGTCTTGTGTCAAATAGGCAATGATGTTGCATCCTAACTGCAGTATCCTTGGTATCTATTTTTTTGTAACCATTTTACTTTGAAATTACCAAACGACTCAGTTTTAATTTTGCACGGTACTAAACTCTCTACATAGCTAATTTACTCTCAATAAGAGTATAAACAGCAAACATTCGTTAAAGTTTAATATTCTGCATTGAGTAAACTGCTTGGGCAGCATGTGTACTTACCATTACTTTGCTCTATGGCTGTCATGTCTCTTAACATGTGTACATTGAACAGTTGTGAGCTATTGTTTAATTGAATAGATGGGAATTTAATGTATGGGCTACTGTTTGTGTTTTTCCATGTAATTGCAGTATTGTTTGTTGTCGGCCAATAATTCTTTGGTAGACTAAATCTATTGTGTGACATTTTAAAAGGTCATGTCTTCAAAATCATTAAAAATAGCAAAGGTGTAGCCTATCTAGGCCATAGTGTTAAAAGGTCTGTTGATAATTAGGTACATGTTTTATAGCCTGACAGGGGTGCAAAACGTCTCCGTGGTATTGATGAAGATGATGACGATTTAAAAGCATCACACAAGTATGGCTCGGTTAAAAGAAGTTACCTTGAAGAGAGTGGAACTATGGTTAATGATGAAGAGGAAGATGCAAGCAAGAAGAAAATCCTTGATTTAATGGAAACTGATGAGGTAATAATATTTCTGATCAGTCTTTTCTCTCTTTTTCTTAGCGTGATTTCCAAAATGCTATGTTGGCTTTTTGTGGAAAAAAACATTCAGTAAGCTTAGCATGGTGAACATTTTGACAAATTTATATTTATTATTATTATTACTACAGAGAATACAGAAATTGGCTAGCTTTTAGTTTTTGTCATATGACTTGCAAATATGGGAATGCAACTAATATTTTTGATTTTTTTGTTAAACTGGAATTATGATGGCAAGATGTTATTGTCGGTTAGTCCTATATTTGTATGGGCATTTTGTATTTTAAAGTGAAGGCCTTACTTACCTATTTCGCCCATTTAATCTGCTTCCTTTCTGGTTATTTCATCACATTTAATAGAAAATGATGGAATATACATTTTCTGGTAATGCTTCATTACAAACATTGTTAGATTTTCCATTATCTGTTGTAGGTTTCTCAGTTGGAGTGTTTACTTGATCTTTCCAGTTTCAACGTCCATTTTAAGCTCTCGTTTTTTCTGGCTGGTTTGTCTTTAATTTGCTTGCCATTGCTTCAGTGTAGAAAGATCAGAAAGACTTACACTTATCTTTATAACCGAGGGATGTTACACAGCTTTTCGGCCAGTGAAGAGCTATTTAGAAGACCGTAGTCACTTTCTGTGCAACAATCTCCACAAAATGGAACATGGTAATCCGAAAATGATTAGTGGTGTTGATGGAGGACTAAATATTGTATTGGCCAAGATAACAGGAGAAAACTTTTTGGATGTAATGCTGTTAATTTTTTTTAAGTTGGTGTGAGACGACCTACAGTATAAGACACCAATAACTCAGATGGTGCAGCAATTCCTCAGTTTTGTCTGAGTTTGTCAGCCTAATTATTTTGTGTTTGGGTCTTTTGGATTGATGTTTAAATCCAGACTTTGGAATCACATAGAAATTGCATGCATATGCACACATTCTTTGAAAGCTTACTATCAATCAGATAGCTGGAACATCTTAAGTATTTCCAGAGACACCTTTGTTTTTTTTAATGAAAGTTTGTTGGTATATAAACCAGTCAAATCAATTAAATTAAAAACAAATGAAACAAATGTTTTTCCTTGTACACCTTGAATCTGATAGTACTAATAACATTTACGGTAGCTTTAATTAGCACTGTACTTCTGTAACATTTATTAAATTGTAGTTCCTGAAAAAAAAAATGCCATATCTATTGTTATCCAATTTTTAATTGAGATCACAAAAAATAATCCGTGACATCATACATAAATATTCTCCAGGAACACATTGTGATATCCGCCTCTTTATGTTTTCCCAACCAAGTGATTTTCTTTCTCATTCTGAACAGTTGTAATGTAATCTTATGATTTAGTACATCAAAGTCATGCTTTGTGTTTTACATTGTCTTTATAAAATGGTGCAATATATGATTAGTCACAAACTGCACTGTGGGAAATTTAAGATTTTTAAAATACATGCAAGCTTTAATTATCATTTTTAAAAGACCGAGTCTTCCTCTTCTGGATGATTAATTACATTAAAATGTGCCAATCATGTTTTTATGATGTGGACTATAAAGTTAATTGCTTACTGCATTAATTGAGAAGAGAATGCCTTCAATGCTCCAATTGGGATCTCGCTCCCATCATGATATTGCTAAGAGCATTTTCCTTTAACAAGCAAAATAAATTAAAAAAAATATTGAAACAGTAAATCTAGGAGGATACATTTGATACAGTGTATATATGGTTTCTGAGAAATTGCTATTTGAAAAGATGTTTTCATCATGGAACGTGAAATATTTTGATGCCTGGACTACGTAATCCCAACAGAGCATACTTCCCATCCAGTATTGATTGGTGTAGCAGCTTTTGAGACTTGGGAGCAATTAAAAGAAAATTGTTCTGAAATTCAATGAAAACTACATTTTATTGAAGAAGTTGGTAAGAGCATGATGTAAAAATATAATCTTCAACAAAAGCACTGTATGAAACTGATGCACTAGTTTGGCACACAGAATCTAATTTTTTTTCAGGGTGCAAAAAAGAACAATAATATCCCTTGTACTTCTAATTAAAAAGACAGAGCTTTGAGTACTTAGAGCAAATCTAGCTAGACTATTGTAAAATTAATGGGGGAAAGTACCACTTGGATAGGTCTAGCAGTAGCTTTATAAAGGTAATTAAGTAGTGACCAAATGTTTAACACATTAAAAAATTTAAAAAAGATGAAAAAACAGACAAACTGTTGGCGGGGCTGCCAATTGTGTGGCGCCCCTGGTGGTAAAATTTTATTGGTCATCCAAGAGATCGTTTAAAAAAAATAAAAAAAATAATTCTTCAGCTGTAGAAGACATTGTCCTAAGAGCACGATGGTCCTTTCAACTATTGCTATTCTTGTGCTTTCTTGATTGTATTAATTGGGAATTTCAAGGTAATGATACAATGACAATAAAGACATGATTAATTAACCCAAGGTCGGGATGGTATTGATTTGAAGAGCAACTTGAAGGAGATTATATTTAATTCGGTTGTTGGTCATGTTTCTTGTTGAAATGAGCCCATACAGTCACAATGCAGAAGATTACAAACTTTAATGACAGAAGTGCTGGGAAGGCTTGATTGTTGTGGAAGATAGATACAAAAAGCTGAAGTAACTCAGCGGAACAGGCAGCATCTCTGGAGAGAAGGAATGGGTGATGTTTTGGGTCGAGACCCTTCTGACAATTGTGGACGCTGGTAATACTG
Source organism: Amblyraja radiata (assembly GCF_010909765.2). NCBI lineage: Eukaryota > Metazoa > Chordata > Chondrichthyes > Rajiformes > Rajidae > Amblyraja > Amblyraja radiata. Next base: position 16,306,292 of record NC_045978.1, on the reverse strand, counting down.
ACAGCTTTGTCTTGGATTTTGTTGAGCATCTGTTCTGTTTGGGTTGTATACATTTAGATTAGTAGTCAGTATATAATTTGAATCCTGACCAAATATATTCTGAAAAAGCTCAGCAAATTGAACAAGAGCAAGAATAGTACAACTCAGGAATAGGGTCTTCAGCCCACAATGTCCGTGCCGAGTAAGTTGAACTAATCTTCTCTGCTACATATCCCTCTGTTCCCTTCATATCCTTGTGCCTATCCAAAAGCCTCAAATGCCACTATCGTGTTTGCCTCCACCGCCACCCTGGCAGAAATTGCTCGTGGACTTAACATCGGAGTCGGTCCAGGCAACCATGGTTCTCTCCTTTAAATGGTGCTCATCTCACCATAAACCTATGCCCTCTAGTCTGATATTTCCACCCTGTGGAAAAATATTTTGAGTGTCCACCCTAACTATTTTATATGTTTCTATCAGGTCTGCCATTAGCCTCTGGCGCTGCTGAGAAAACGATCAAAGTATGAAAGCAAGCATACCACATGTCTTCTTTACCTCTCTATCTACTTGTAGCCTTTTTGGAGATCCTTCTGTACATCAGTGCTGTTAAGAGTCTTTTCATTAACTGTCAAGTCAAGAGAGTTTATTGTCATGTGTCCCAGATAGGACAATTAAATTTCTGCTTGCTGCAGCACAACAGAGTATTGTAAGCATAAATAGAAACATAGAAATTAGGTGCAGGAGTAGGCCATTCGGCCCTTCGAGCCTGCACCGCCATTCAATATGATCATGGCTGATCATCCAACTCAGTATCCCGTACCTGCCATCTCTCCATACCCTCTGATCCCCTTAGCCACAAGGGCCACATCTAACTCCCTCTTAAATATAGCCAATGAACTGGCCTCGACTACCCTCTGTGGCAGGGAGTTCCAGAGATTCACCACTCTCTGTGTGAAAAAAGTTCTTCTCATCTCGGTTTTAAAGGATTTCCCCCTTATCCTTAAGCTGTGACCCCTTGTCCTGGACTTCCCCAACATCGGGAGCAATCTTCCTGCATCCAGCCTGTCCAACCCCTTAAGAATTTTGTACGTTTCTATAAGATCCCCTCTCAATCTCCTAAATTCTAGAGAGTATAAACCAAGTCTATCCAGTCTTTCTTCATAAGACAGTCCTGACATCCCAGGAATCAGTCTGGTGAACCTTCTCTGCACTCCCTCTATGGCAATAATGTCCTTCCTCAGATTTGGAGACCAAAACTGTATGCAATACTCCAGGTGTGGTCTCACCAAGACCCTGTACAACTGCAGTAGAACCTCCCTGCTCCTATACTCAAATCCTTTTGCTATGAAAGCTAACATACCATTCGCTTTCTTCACTGCCTGCTGCACCTGCATGCCCACTTTCAATGACTGGTGTACCATGACACCCAGGTCTCGCTGCATCTCCCCTTTTCCTAGTCGGCCACCATTTAGATAATAGTCTGCTTTCCTGTTTTTGCCACCAAAATGGATAACCTCACATTTATCCACATTATACTGCATCTGCCAAACATTTGCCCACTCACCCAGCCTATCCAAGTCACCTTGCAGTCTCCTAGCATCCTCCTCACAGCTAACACTGCCCCCCAGCTTAGTGTCATCCGCAAACTTGGAGATATTGCCTTCAATTCCCTCATCCAGATCATTAATATATATTGTAAATAGCTGGGGCCCCAGCACTGAGCCTTGCGGTACCCCACTAGTCACTGCCTGCCATTGTGAAAAGGACCCGTTTACTCCTATTCTTTGCTTCCTGTTTGCCAGCCAGTTCTCTATCCACATCAATACTGAACCCCCAATGCCGTGTGCTTTAAGTTTGTAAACTAATCTCTTATGTGGGACCTTGTCGAAAGCCTTCTGGAAGTCCAGATACACCACATCCACTGGTTCTCCCCTATCCACGCTGCTAGTTACATCCTCGAAAAATTCTATAAGATTCGTCAGACATGATTTACCTTTTGTAAATCCATGCTGACTTTGTCCAATGATTTCACCACTTTCCAAATGTGCTGCTATCCCATCTTTAATAACTGACTCTAGCAGTTTCCCCACTACCGATGTTAGACTAACTGGTCTGTAATTCCCCGTTTTCTCTCTCCCTCCCTTCTTAAAAAGTGGGGTTACGTTTGCTACCCGCCAATCCTCAGGAACTACTCCAGAATCTAAAGAGTTTTGAAAGATTATTACTAATGCATCCACTATTTCTGGAGCTACTTCCTTAAGTACTCTGGGATGCAGCCTATCTGGCCCTGGGGATTTATCGGCCTTTAATCCATTTAATTTACCCAACACCACTTCCCGGCTAACCTGGATTTCACTCAATTCCTCCAACTCCTTTGACCCGCGGTCCCCTGCTATTTCCGGCAGATTATTTATGTCTTCCTTAGTGAAGACGGAACCAAAGTAGTTATTCAATTGGTCCGCCATATCCTTGTTCCCCATGATCAACTCACCCGTTTCTGACTGCAAGGGACCTACATTTGTTTTAACTAATCTCTTTCTTTTCACATATCTGGATTTCACTCAATTCCTCCAACTCCTTTGACCCGCGGTCCCCTGCTGATGTAAACAAATGTTTTTCTCTCTCTGCGTCTCTGCTCCCTCTCTCTCTCTCTCTCTCTGCCATCTCTCTACCCCACCCCCTTTCCCCACCCTCTCTAGACACACCTGCGAGTTGGGGGCTATGTGCCAGTGGATAGGGCGGGGATGGTGTAAACAGAGCCAATTAATAATATCAAGGGGAGTGGTTATTGTATGCGTGTGTGTGTGTGTGTGGGGGGGGGGGGGGTGGTTAGTGTGTGTGACGCCGCAGGCCACCCCCACCCCTGCAACCGCACGTTGAGGGGACGGGACCCAACAGGTCCCACTTGGTTTAGTATATTACTAAAACTCTCATCTTGGTTGTTCCTATGCGTGTGTGTGTGCCTGTCTGCCTATGTCATCCTGGAACTATGCAAAAACGGTACAAGATGGCGCTCCAGATTTTGGACCACCTTACTCACAATTGTCCTGTGGTGTGATATATCACGTTTTGTTGAGATTGGTGTTATATTTTTCAAGTTATTTACATTTTTTTCTTTACAAAATCCCACTTTGAGAAAAATGTCTTCCATCTGCGCTGGCAGTTACAGCTATGAAATCACAATGGGATCCAAATCCTTCCTGACCCTGCCCGCAACAATGTTGCAATCACAGAACACTGAGTTCATGCCAGCAAGTTTTTAAAGTTTAAAAGCAGGGAGGTTAACAGGAGGGGGAGGGAGTGCTGGGGGAGGCAGGGGAAGTGCAATTGGATTATTTTGTTTAAAGTCCTGGCAGCAAGTGCAATTGGGAGGCTGCAGAAGAGGGGGAGGGAGTGCTGGGGGATAAGGGGAAATAAGCTGTAGTGGCCATTTGGCTTTTTTGTGTCATTAATTATGGCATGTGTCTTTAAATTTTAGAATGCCCGTTATATTGTGGGTGGGATTTGTGATGTATTCTAGGGAGTGTTTAGAGCTAAGTTTCTTGTGCAGAAGCTTAGTTATTAGTTTAGTTTTGGACCAGCATGGAAAAGGCATACCCTTTGACCATGCGAAGCATAACGGAGACACAAGGAGTTTTCTAACCTTTAAAGCGATAAGCCGGAGTTCGATGAAGATTATAGTGTACGAGTCGGAAGAAGTTTGGATGTACCTTATTGTTTTTCATCAACAATAAAGAATCTATTAATCAAAAGACTGTTATGAAGATTTATCTGTGAGGAAGTTCTGAAGGTCCCTGACGGAAAGCTCGCATGCGTATAATGACATTCTCGTTAATCATGCCGTCCACTTAGCGGCTAGAGGGCGTAATCTCTTGAACGATATAAAAATTTGCCGCTACATTAAATCAAAGGAAACCTCCTTTGATTTAATGTAGCGGTTGAATGCCAGTCCCAGAGAGTGGGACAGAAGTTTTGGCTAAGATCTCGAAAGAGGTTTTGGCAGAAGACCGGTTCCAGCCGAGGAACTGAAGACAATAGATCTCGGCAAGGGATGGCCTGGAGGTCTATCGACAGCCAAGAGACTTATCTGAAGATCTAAAGACATTATCAAGAAATTGTGAGTAAAAATCAACGATATTTCTTTGAATTTTGAAGCTGCAGAGCTTTAATTTTAAACGGCTTCTGTAAGAAGAGCCAGATAATGAATGCGAGCCACTAGCTTGGAAGATAGCATAAAAGTGTTTTTCCACTGTCTGGAGATTCCAGTCAGTCCGACCTGGGGATTTGTTTTGAAGTCTTGATAACACACATTCCTTTCGAACTAACATCATCATTAAGCCCATGGATGTTTGATGAGATGTTGTCGACAATATCAGTTTGTTATTGTTCTGAGAAATTTGTTTTCAACATAGCCATTCAATGTTTACATAAAGTTGGAGCAGAATTCAGAGAAGACTTTGTTTGTTCAATTTAAAGACTTGGCAATCTGCCAAGACCTCTTTAAAATCATGGAGCCAGACGATGAAGAAAGAGCCATGCCTGAGGAACCACAAGGTGGCGAAGTCAAGCTTAGTCAAGGACAACCTGCCTGCCTAAAGGAAACTAAGAAGAAGGAAAACTCGATATGGGAAAATGGTAACGAGTCAATAGAAAGCTACAGAAAACTCATGTATCGAGAAGAAACAGATAATACACAAGCTGCCTGCCTGAATGAAACCGAGAAGGAGAGAAACAAATTATGGAAACAGGTTACCAGATTAATTGAGAAACATAGAAATTAGGTGCAGGAGTAGGCCATTCGGCCCTTCGAGCCTGCACCGCCATTCAATATGATCATGGCTGATCATCCAACTCAGTATCCCGTACCTGCCTTCTCTCCATACCCTCTGATCCCCTTAGCCACAAGGGCCACATCTAACTCCCTCTTAAATATAGCCAATGAACTGGCCTCGACTACCCTCTGTGGCAGAGAGTTCCAGAGATTCACCACTCTCTGTGTGAAAAAAGTTCTTCTCATCTCGGTTTTAAAGGATTTCCCCCTTATCCTTAAGCTGTGACCCCTTGTCCTGGACTTCCCCAACATCGGGAGCAATCTTCCTGCATCTAGCCTGTCCAACCCCTTAAGAATTTTATAAGTTTCTATAAGATCCCCTCTCAATCTCCTAAATTCTAGAGAGTATAAACCATGTCTATCCAGTCTTTCTTCATAAGACAGTCCTGACATCCCAGGAATCAGTCTGGTGAACCTTCTCTGCACTCCCTCTATGGCAATAATGTCCTTCCTCAGATTTGGAGACCAAAACTGTACGCAATACTCCAGGTGTGGTCTCACCAAGACCCTGTACAACTGCAGTAGAACCTCCCTGCTCCTATACTCAAATCCTTTTGCTATGAAAGCTAACATACCATTCGCTTTCTTCACTGCCTGCTGCACCTGCATGCCTACTTTCAATGACTGGTGTACCATGACACCCAGGTCTCGCTGCATCTCCCCTTTTCCTAGTCGGCCACCATTTAGATAATAGTCTGCTTTCCTGTTTTTGCCACCAAAATGGATAACCTCACATTTATCCACATTATACTGCATCTGCCAAACATTTGCCCACTCACCCAGCCTATCCAAGTCACCTTGCAGTCTCCTAGCATCCTCCTCACAGCTAACACTGCCCCCCAGCTTAGTGTCATCCGCAAACTTGGAGATATTGCCTTCAATTCCCTCATCCAGATCATTAATATATATTGTAAATAGCTGGGGCCCCAGCACTGAGCCTTGCGGTACCCCACTAGTCACTGCCTGCCATTGTGAAAAGGACCCGTTTACTCCTACTCTTTGCTTCCTGTTTGCCAGCCAGTTCTCTATCCACATCAATACTGAACCCCCAATGCCGTGTGCTTTAAGTTTGTATACTAATCTCTTATGTGGGACCTTGTCGAAAGCCTTCTGGAAGTCCAGATACACCACATCCACTGGTTCTCCCCTATCCACGCTACTAGAAACAGAAGAAACTAATGGAATCAGTACAGAACGCGATCAAAGTGGAATCTAATCTGGGCCAACTATGGAACCTCTGTCAAGAGGTTGGAAGGAAACAAAATTTGCCACTGTGTTCACAACCGCCTGGGGAAGAATGCGTAAAACACATCCAGAGGTGGGAAGACAGGGTGAATATGTTTTATTCTCAATTATATTAATTGCCATTTCTAACTATATTGCTGCCACATTTCTATTACTGCTACAACCTTATAAATTATTAGTTCATTTATCCCAGCTTTCTTTGGTACTTTGCATTTGAAACATTCCGAAACTAGTTTGTGGCTAATATTTAGTTTTTGCAGATAGTGAAGGCCAGTCAAATCCCAAGACATCTGCTCTTTTATTGGGTAAAATTAGATCAGGGTCAATCTCATATTGATCATTCCGCTTGATACCATTATCTAAAAGAAAACCTATCAATCTCAGTCTTGACAATTTCAATTGATTGCAAGAAAAATGCATATGTTGAGAGGTTCACCTTTCCATCATCCTCTGAATAGCAAAAGTAAGCCTTCCTTTCACTCTCATTTATTCGGAAGTTATGTGCTTTGCTGGCAAGAACAATATATTGCCTCCTTTAGTCACCCTTGCAGAGATGGATTGGAGCTGTTTTTTGTTCTGAACCTCTGCAATTTATTGCTCTTAGATTGGAGGCTTTGGAATTTGATCCAACTTTGATGGGGCTGTGATTGTGTTCAGGATTGGGTCATTTGGAAAATATTTGCATCACAAAAGGAATGAGGCAGAGACTCTCCAACATGAGAAGATCTAATTCCCTATCCTATATATGATATATGATATGAGGGAGGGAGGGGGAGGCCTCGGCGTGCGGGAGGGTTTGTATTGAAAGTGCCGTTAGCGCATTTGCAAGCAGAGGCCCTTATCAGGGCGGGCGGGGTGCGGGGGAGATGGAGCCGCTGTCGCGGCCGCTGCTGCCACTGTGCGGGACCCGTCATTCGTTCCGACCCTTCTGAAGCAGCTGCACCAAAGATACTATAGCTATAGGATCTTTGAGCTGCACCACTCGGCCCCGCACCTTGCTGTTGGCTGGCGGAGGAGGGAGGCGGAGGCGGTGGCGAGGAATTCCCAACGGCCAAGGCAACGGGGCGATGTTGTTCGAGGAGCGCTGACCCGCCTTCCTCATACCCTGCGCCCCCCTTCTCTCTCTCTCTCTCACTCTCTCTCTCTCATCTGTCTCAACTCTTCTCCTCATCTCTTCTCTCTCTCGCTCTCTCTCTCTCATCTCTCTCTCCTCTCTCTCTCATCTCTCGTCTCTCTCTCTCCTCTCTCTCTCATCTCTCTCTCTCTCTCTCTCTCTCTCTCTACTTGTACGCCCCCTCCACCCCCCCCCCCCCCCATCCCGGGACCCCTCCTCTCCATCCCGCACTGATCCCCATTCCCGCCTCTATTCACTGACATCCCCTGTGCTCCCCCCCCCCCCCAATCTATTCATCCTGCGCTGATCACCCTATCCACCTTGCATTGATTCTCCTGCCACCTCCCCCTATCCATCCTACACTGGTCCCCCAATTCATCCTGTACTTACCCCTTTCCCATCCATCCTGCACTTCTCCTCCATCCATCCTGTACTAATCCACGCATTCATCCCGTACCGACCCACCCTCCATTTATCCTGCACCCTCCCCTCATTCATCCTGCACAGACCCTCCGATCCACACTGTACTGACCCCCCCCCCCCCATTCATCCTGCGCTGATCTTCCCCCCCCCTCCCCCCCCATCCATCCTGTACTGATCCTCCCATTCAAGAAGAATGTGGGGAACAGTCTGAAGAAGAGTCTCGACCCGAAAAATTGCCCATTTCTTTTGCTCCATAGATGCTGCCTCACCAGTTTCTCCAGCACTTTTGTCTACCCCCATCCATCCCGTACTGAACTCCCCCATTCAACACCACTGACATCCCCCGTGCTCTCCCCTCACAATTTTACCTACTCCAACCAACACATACTAATTCACCTGCCTCAATCGATCCATTCTGCACCGACTGCCTTCTAACCCCATCCCCCCCCCCCCCCCCCGCCATCTATCCACCCCGCACTGATTCACACACACCCCCTCCCTGACCCTATTGTCCTGGAAATGTTTTCAGAACGAACATTGACTGTTTGATAACGGAATGCAATCAAATGTATTTTAATTCCCATTATTTGTTTTAATCCATAAAGATGGATTAATTAAATTGTGAACACGTGAAACATTAAAACCGCAGTGTTCGATTGTCACTGCTGCCGTTGACACGTTATTACAGAATTCATTTTAACGGCAAATCAATGCTCTTAATATGGAGTATCAGTACTGTAGTTATTTAATGAGCAACATTCACAACTATACTTACGCATATATGTTACCATGGTCCAGGATTTATTGACACAGGTTGATCATACGCTGAATAATCCAACCACATTTTTGTTTGGAAGTGGAAAGAACTAATAGAAATTTAATTAATTGCAATGTGTATAAAGAGTTGAGATACTGTCTTATAATTTTGCTGCATGTCATTGTGGGATATATCATGTCTTGATTGGTGAATATGTTTAGTTTGTGACTTTATTTGAAGCAGAAATAATATGTTTCACAGATATGTGAAAAGAAAGAGATTAGTTAAAACAAATGTAGGTCCCTTGCAGTCAGAAACGGGTGAGTTGATCATGGGGAACAAGGATATGGCGGACCAATTGAATAACTACTTTGGTTCCGTCTTCACTAAGGAAGACATAAATAATCTGCCGGAAATAGCAGGGGACCGCGGGTCAAAGGAGATGGAGGAATTGAGTGAAATCCAGGTTAGCCGGGAAGTGGTGTTGGGTAAATTAAATGGATTAAAGGCCGATAAATCCCCAGGGCCAGATAGGCTGCATCCCAGAGTACTTAAGGAAGTAGCTCCAGAAATAGTGGATGCATTAGTAATAATCTTTCAAAACTCTTTAGATTCTGGAGTAGTTCCTGAGGATTGGCGGGTAGCAAACGTAACCCCACTTTTTAAGAAGGGAGGGAGAGAGAAAACGGGGAATTACAGACCAGTTAGTCTAACATCGGTAGTGGGGAAACTGCTAGAGTCAGTTATTAAAGATGGGATAGCAGCACATTTGGAAAGTGGTGAAATCATTGGACAAAGTCAGCATGGATTTACAAAAGGTAAATCATGTCTGACGAATCTTATAGAATTTTTCGAGGATGTAACTAGTAGCGTGGATAGGGGAGAACCAGTCGATGTGGTGTATCTGGACTTCCAGAAGGCTTTTGACAAGGTCCCACATAAGAGATTAGTTTACAAACTTAAAGCACACGGCATTGGGGGTTCAGTATTGATGTGGATAGAGAACTGGCTGGCAAACAGGAAGCAAAGAGTAGGAGTAAACGGGTCCTTTTCACAATGGCAGGCAGTGACTAGTGGGGTACCGCAAGGCTCAGTGCTGGGACCCCAGCTATTTACAATATATATTAATGATCTGGATGAGGGAATTGAAGGCAATATCTCCAAGTTTGCGGATGACACTAAGCTGGGGGGCAGTGTTAGCTGTGAGGAGGATGCTAGGAGACTGCATGGTGACTTGGATAGGCTGGGTGAGTGGGCAAATGTTTGGCAGATGCAGTATAATGTGGATAAATGTGAGGTTATCCATTTTGGTGGCAAAAACAGGAAAGCAGACTATTATCTAAATGGTGGCCGACTAGGAAAAGGGGAGATGCAGCGAGACCTGGGTGTCATGGTACACCAGTCATTGAAAGTGGGCATGCAGGTGCAGCAGGCAGTGAAGAAAGCGAATGGTATGTTAGCTTTCATAGCAAAAGGATTTGAGTATAGGAGCAGGGAGGTTCTACTGCAGTTGTACAGGGTCTTGGTGAGACCACACCTGGAGTATTGCGTACAGTTTTGGTCTCCAAATCTGAGGAAGGACATTATTGCCATAGAGGGAGTGCAGAGAAGGTTCACCAGACTGATTCCTGGGATGTCAGGACTGTCTTATGAAGAAAGACTGGATAGACTTGGTTTATACTCTCTAGAATTTAGGAGATTGAGAGGGGATCTTATAGAAACTTACAAAATTCTTAAGGGGTTGGACAGGCTAGATGCAGGAAGATTGCTCCCGATGTTGGGGAAGTCCAGGACAAGGGGTCACAGCTTAAGGATAAGGGGGAAATCCTTTAAAACCGAGATGAGAAGATCTTTTTTCACACAGAGAGTGGTGAATCTCTGGAACTCCCTGCCACAGAGGGTAGTCGAGGCCAGTTCATTGGCTATATTTAAGAGGGAGTTAGATGTGGCCCTTGTGGCTAAGGGGATCAGAGGGTATGGAGAGAAGGCAGGTACGGGATACTGAGTTGGATGATCAGCCATGATCATATTGAATGGCGGTGCAGGCTCGAAGGGCCGAATGGCCTACTCCTGCACCTAATTTCTATGTTTCTATGTTTCTATGTGAATGCTTCATTGAGTATAATTCCGACTGGTAACTACGCACTTCGTCCGAGCACATTATCGCACGCGTCATGCAAGCCATCTTAAATGACCACCTAAACTGTCATTATCAACCTAAAAAGCTTGGTGATCGCCATTGACCAGAAATTCAACTGGAACAGCCACACAAAAAAAAAATTCTCAAACTGTGATGTTACAATTGTATTGTGCATTCTGGTACCTTTCTATTCACTGTACCTTTTATATTAAAGCTTAATTGTTCCCATATATTCTAATTTGATTTAATAGCTCGCAAACTGAAAGCTTTTCGCTGTACCTCAGTACAAATGACAATAATAACCCTACTATGACTACAAATACAGTTTAGATGCTACAATAGGTATCACATGGCAAGTGACTTGCCTGACACCCCAAACCCTTTGCACATCTACAAGGCACATTGTGGGAATGAGTGCAGCTAATTGCAACTTTTATCTTGGATAAAATGCAACTTGCAGTAGCTTTTGTGTTTACCATCTATAAAATGCATTGCATTTACTCGCCTGGGCTACTCTTGCAGTTTACTGGTATCTGTTGAGAATATGTGAGTGCATATTCCTTAATAGTCAGGTGTAAAAGAGTCCCAGAAGACTGAGTTTGACTGGTTAACTCGACTTTGATTGTATAGATATTTTGAAATCCAAAGAAATGTTTCTTTAGTGATGAAAATTGTTTCTTTTGCCTCAGGCTGAACCTTTGGATGAAAGCTCAGTGAAGAAGATGATCTTAACGTTTGAGAAAAGAGCCTATAAAAATCAGGAACTACGCATCAAATTCCCAGAGAACCCAGAGAAGTGAGTGTTATGTACTGATATTTAACAAATCTCAATAATTTCTCCCTTTTCAAACAATATAAACAAAGTGGGGTTTGGATATGTACTTTTTATATTATCTTTGGATCTTTTATTTTCACATTAACTTGGTCATCAGTTACTGTGCAGTCAGTATATGTGAGTTGCTCCTTGATTGCAATAGTGATTATACATAGTTTGAATTGCATATCACCTGGGCAGTACAAAAGCTACAAAAGGTATTATGGGGAACAGAACTTCCCACAGCAGCTAACTAGATCTTTCACTCCTTGTACAAGCACAATTGGATTGCTACCAGGTTGCTTTCATCAATTTTTTGTGCCAATGGTTGATGTTTGCCTGAATTTGAGGTGGTACATGTCCATACAGACAACTCACTCTGCATTCTATCAGTAAGCCAGTTGTGAATTCATACGACCAAGTGTTAATCCTGTGCATCTTAACTTTATCAAATGCCTTACTAAAATTCATGTAGACAACATCCAACACCGTCACCGATCACCTTCTCAAAAACATTTGATCAAGTTAATAAACTGCGATGGATCCCCTCGATGGTAGGGAGGTCAGAGCCGATGATGGACTGGGCAGTGTTGACAACTTTTTACAGTCTTTTCCGCTCATGGGCGCTCAAGTTGCCGAACCAAGCCACGATGTAACCGGTCAGCATGCTCTCTACTGTGCACCTGTAGAAGTTCGAGAGAGTCCTCCTTGACATACCGATATGCACACCCAGGAATTTGAAACTCTTGACCCTCTCCACCATCGACCCATTGATATAAAGACTGTGGGTCCACATCCTACACCTTCCAAAGTCCACAATCAGTTCCTTGGTTTTGAGAGCCAAGTTATTGTGCTGGCACCATTTGGTCAAATGGTCGATCTCCCTTCTATACTCTGACTCATCTCCATCAGTGATACGTCCCACAACAGTGGTGTCGTCAGCGAACTTGATGATGGAGTTCGCACTATGACCGGCTAAGCAGTCATGAGTATAGAGTATAGCAGGGGGCTGAGCACGCAGCCTTGAGGTGCTCCCATGCTGATTGTTATCGACATTGACACATTTCCACCAATACAAACAGACTGTGGTCTGTGAATGAGGATGTCGAGGATCTAAGTCATGTACAACGCCGTGTCCAAAGTCATGCAGACGGTCCCCAATTAACCCATTCTCTTCTAAATGGAAGTACCTTGTATGTGGAATAATAAAAATAGCTTCCTTACCACTGACACGAGGCTCACTGATGTATTTCCCTGGATTCTCTCTATTTCCTTTCCTAAATAGAATAATAACATTGGCTACAGACGGATAGTCTCCGGGACCTCGCCTGTGGTTACAGAAGACACAAAGATCTTTGTCAAAGCTTTTGCATTCTCCTCTCTTGCCTCTCTGAATAGCCTAGAATGAATCCCTTCAGGTTTTGTGAATTTATCCACTTTGATACTCCCAGTACCATCACCTCTATAATCTCAAATGAGCTTGCATATTAGTATTCTCCGGACTCATCTCATTGTCCTTCATGTCCTTCTTGATGAAAATAGAAGCAAGTACTCATCTAATACTTTGCCTACATCCCCAGACTCCAAGCACACATTCCCTTTGTTATCCTTTAGTGGTCCTATCTTCTCCCTGGTTATCCTCTTGTTTTTAATATAACTTTGAAGAAGTCGGGTCATTTTATGTCCTCTTTTAGCCCTTCTAATTACCCGCTTGAATTCTTTCCTCCCTTTTATTATTTTCCTCTAAGGCCTTGTTGATTCCATCCTTTTAAGCCTTGCTTGCCGTTCCTTTTTCTTTTTAACCAATTTTACAACCTATTTGGTCATCCAAGTTTTCTTTACTATGCCTTCCTTATCGCTCCTCCTTACTGGAACATGCCGGCCCTAAAATTCGATCATCTGGTCTTTAAACGATTCCCACATGTCAGATGTGGACTTGCCCAATAACAATTGCTCCTAGTGTACCTTTCTGAGCTCCCACCTAATGATGTTGTACTAATGTATGAATAGTGCTACTGTATAACAAAATCCAAGATCAAAAAGTGATCAGTAAATTAACAGTGTGTATTGGGCCATTTATTGAATGATCTGGATACTGAGAGCCTTTGATTTCTTGAGGGTTGTTTACAAAATCCAATCAGTTATTCATTTTGTAATGCTGCCAATGTATTTTAAATGTTGTTTTCTGCTTGTCTTACAGGTTTATGGAATCCGAGTTGGATTTGAATGACATTATACAGGAGATGCATGTGATTGCCACCATGCCAGATCTATACCACTTGCTTGTGGAGCTCAATGCTGTTCAGTCCCTGATTGGTCTTCTTGGCCATGAAAACACTGATATCTTTTAAATGCTGGTTTAAAACAAAGCTATTTGGAACTTAGTGATGTACATTTGCCATTCAGATTTTTTATATCTTAATGTATTTGACAACATAACCTCAGAACTTCAGGGGCAGCACAGTGGCGCAGCAGTGGCCCGGCTGCGTTACAGCGGCAGAGACCTGTGTTTGATTCTGACTACGGTTACTGTCTGAGCGGAGTTTGTATGTTCTCCCTGTGGCCACGTAGGTTTTCTCCGGGTGCTCCGGTTTCCTCCCACATTCCAAAGACGTGCAGGTTTGATTGCTGCTCGGCGGGCTGCAGGGCCTGTTTATATGCTGCATTTCTAAACTAAACAAAACTGAACTAACTAAAATAATATGTAGGTTATAAGATGTCATCCAAGATGAGCAATAGTATATATCCTATGACTCATTTATTTTCAATAACTCAGACAATATCCCTGAGTGGAAAGGGATGCTTTATGTAGCAATGTTACAAATTTGTGAGATTTTAAAAATCAAGTCTGCAATTGATCCCATCAGATAAAGCATAAAAAGAAGTTTAATTTGACACCTAATTCAATTTCACATCTTCAGTATTAAAAAAAGTTATGGCCATTTTCATACTCGGAAATTAGCATCTTGTTCCCTATTGCATTTCCATTGACTTAACACAAAGGATCGAAAGTTAAAAGCCCATAACTTTCTTAAAAATTAAGAGAACTGAATGAAAGTTTCAGTTATTATAGATTGAAGCATTCTGAAACGAATATAAAACATCTTACTTGGATGACCTGAAATTAAAGCATATAATTAGATAATTACCTAATTGTAGCTAATTACAAAATTGATCGTTGTGACAGAAATAGTAATAAACACCCAGACTGCGTTGAAAATTCAAAAATATGATATTCTCAAGATCAGAACTTTAATATTATTGTATTAAATGCTGTAAGTCCGTAACAGATAGGTAAATAAATTACAATTTCTAGCAATAGACGGTCTTTATGGAGAAGATCAGTTGCTCGCTGGTACATTGGCATATCATAATCAGCAGCATCATCATACTCCTCAAATTGTAACCAATAAGCAACTCGTACACCTTGTTTTTCCTCAGCTTTTCAATTGTGGCATTGTAAACTACAGGTTTTTGCTCTTCAAACCACTCATGACATGCCTTTCTGCCCACTACTTTCCCATTAAGAATGTCCTGTGGATTCCATTTCTTAAGAAAAGTATATATTTTTTAAATAGCCTAAGTATCCAAATAACAAACTAATCCCATTCACACTAGAATTCACAATATAACATGATTTTTAAATCTCACTGTCATGAATTTATATGCCAGATGGAAGGAATTTAATGTTTACTTCCCATAAATTAATCTAGAATCCTCTCAATATAATCAAAATTATTATTTTTTGCACAATACATATGGCTAAAACTGTTTTGTATATTTAGTATAAAAATATTGACTTATGGATAGACAATAACACAAAATATAGACTATTTAGATGCTCATGACATGATTGTAAAAAAAAAAGAGCATTTAAATCATCTTGCGAGTGGGGTTTTCTGGAACGCGATCAATTGGAACGGTGCGGTTGTGGTGAATTTGAACCCCATATCGACAGGAAAAACACTGCCTATTCGTATGGGGCCCAAATAACATTTTCGCAACGTAAAATTAGATTAAAGCCATCCCAAGCAAGATTATATGTAAAATATACAACACCCTTTGTTTTGTCCTGTCATTACGATCCGTCACATTGTAGGCGTGGAGGGCGTTCAAAGTCGCTTTTTATTTTAAACCAATTATTAAATTGTCCAGCTATTTAACATTTGTTTTAAAAATGGGAAGTCCGATCGATTTTTCTTCATCAGCTAGCAGCCCGAGGAAATCCCTCTCCGACAAGCAGTACAAAACTGCATTTTAATCCCGCCCCCCCCCCCCCCCCCCCCACAGCGCACACGGCCAGTGGCAGAACTGCAGCGCCACTGAAGATAGGTTTTGTAACATCGCTACTTTATGTTGTAACCTGGGTGGTGCAATAGCGCAGCTGGTAGAGCTGTTGCCTGACAGCATCAAAGATCTGGCTTCAATCTTGACCTCTGAAACTGTCAATGTTTGCATGTTCTTCTAATGATCGCGTGTTTCCCTTTGTTGCACTGGTTTTCTGCCTCATCCCAAAGACGGCGTGCTGCTCGGGCAATTGGCTGCTGTAAGTTGCCCCCCCAGTGTGTGGGTGAATGGTAGAATTTGAGGGCGATAAAATCATAAACTAATTCTGCTTTTATTTTTTTCTTGCTGGAAACACTAAGCAGGTCATTCAGTCTCTGTGGAAGAAACAGTGTTAATGTTTCAGTTTAATGAAGAACCTTTTATCTGAAATGTTACTTGTTTCTCGTTTTAGAGATGCTGCCTATGCAATTTTTCCAGTATTTACTAGTTGCTCTTCAGACTTCCACCAGACAGTTTTTGGATCTGCTCATCATCAGCCTGGTCTGTCCAAAAATATTAACAAAAATGAATGTTATCACTATTTAATAATATCGCTTGAGTGCAGATCTTTAAATATACATAGAATGATCTTTAACAAATGTTTACATGTTTCCATTGCGGTTGTGGATCTCCTGCAGGAGCTTACAGATATAGATACCCTGCATGAGAGTGAAGAAGGAGCAGAAGTTATCATAGATGCTTTGGTGAGTGCAGTGATTTTTTGGTCCCTTTATAGATGATTTGACTGTAGTCAATTGATTGCTCAAAAAATTGTCTATTCCTTACTAAATATTTTTACTTATTTTTTTGCCCTGTGCATTTGGGATTTTTCTACGTTTCCCAACGGCATTTCTGTGCACTTGAAATGCCATTGCGAGTTTTATTGGAATCTTTAAATGGATATAGCTTTTGAGGCAGATGCAAACGAATGTGAGTGCACTTCAGTTTAGGGATGAGTTGAATTAAATGTGATTTCCCAGGGTTGATATTTATGATGGTTTTAAATGTGCATTCTGCTCTGGTTAGAATTATCTGCTACAGATACCTTCCTGCCTTCCTATCCCCACGCAGAAAATTGCAAAACAATTATACTTGGGTTTTATAATGAACTCGCTTTATAAAGTGGTCTAATTTATAACTGAATGAAACTCATAATTAACTTAATATTCGTGTTCCTCAAATTATGTTCTGAACTCTAACATTTGCTTGAATGAAGAGATAGATCCTCTATATAATATTTCATTTTAATGGACTGCATTGCCAGTACTGCTACATTTTATGCTTAAGACTCATAGATGACACCTGTTTGGACAATGGGAAGAGTTAGCATACAGTACTGTGAAAGATGAAGTGGCAGGGAAGTTAGATAGTGGAGGAGATGGGGAAAGAAGCATCCTTGTGGAACGAGGAGCTGCAGATGCTGGTTTACCAAGGAAAGACACAAACTGCTGGAGAAACTCAGTGAGTCAGCTAGCACACCTGGAGAACATGGATGGGTGAGGTTTCAGGTTGCGATCTTTCTGCTGACTGAATTAGTCTGAAGAAAGGTCCCATCTAACATATCTAACATAATTTAAAGCCAAAAGGTTTGGGAGAACTTGGGCTGAGAGATAAAGGTAGGACCTGGATAAACTTGGAGAGGCAAGTTATGTGGGATTGTAAGTGAAATGGTATCTATGTAAGAATGATGTGTCTTTGTAAGCTTTGCATTGGATGACATTTAGTTATTCGTAATGATTTGAAGGATACTGCTATTAGAGCTGTTTTTACTCAAAATGGAGGACTAGTAGCCAATAAATCACCAATATTCCAAGCATTTCTTCTCTAATTTGCACCTGGGTCTATCGTTTTCATGTCTGCCACACTATTCCAAGCTTTGTTATGGGAAGAGATTACCATTCGGGGGAAGAGTAATGTTCGAACAGTTCTCCGGCAACCAGCACCCACTATTCCCCTGAATGGCTGATGGTTTACTGTAACCATATAATAACCATATAACAATTACAGCACGGAAACAGGCCATCTCGACCCTTCTAGTCCGTGCCGAACACATAATCTCCCCTAGTCCCATATACCTGCGCTCAGACCATAACCCTCCATTCCTTTCCCATCCATATAACTATCCAATTTATTTTTAAATGATAAAAACGACCCTGCCTCCACCACCTTCACTGGAAGCTCATTCCACACAGCCACCACTCTCTGAGTAAAGAAGTTCCCCCTCATGTTACCCCTAAACTTCAGTCCCTTAATTCTCAAGTCATGTCCCCTTGTTTGAAACTTCCCTACTCTCAGTGGGAAAAGCTTTTCCACGTCAACTCTGTCTATCCCTCTCATCATTTTAAAAACCTCTATCAAGTCCCCCCTTAACCTTCTGCGCTCCAAAGAATAAAGCCCTAACTTGTTCAACCTTTCTCTGTAACTTAGTTGCTGAAACCCAGGCAACATTCTAGTAAATCTCCTCTGTACTCTCTCTATTTTGTTGACATCCTTCCTATAATTAGGCGACCAAAATTGTACACCATACTCCAGAATTGGCCTCACCAATGCCTTGTACAATTTTAACATTACATCCCAGTACTGTACTGTACTTTAAGTTGTTATTTAAATTAATTTTCATTGACTAGATCTGATTGCATAACAGATCATTGCATATCATAGTTTTAAAATAAATAAATTGATAACTATTTGAATATTCTTACCTAATATATTGAAATGGTTTTAATTCTGCATAATTGACCCTCCAAAATCAAGGATCAAGTTAATTTAGAATGTTAGAGGTACAAATTCAGAGTAAGCTCTTTTATTGATTTGTGAAAAAACATTATAGGAATCGGATAATGTCTTTGTTCTAAGCTGTTTACTTTGTCAGCATATTCTGTGGTGTGTGTTGGCTCAGTGTATCACCACAAAATCATTTGTGAAGGCAAACCAAAATTCATACAGGGTTGGCTATTTATTACCTAGAATGTAAAACGGAAGAGAAAATGAAGAATGAATTGTGCATTTAAAAACTGATTCAATTCAAGTCATCTGATAGTAAAAACATACATTTATTAAAACAGTGATTTTCTTCTCAATGTGACGTGAAAAAAATTGACAATAGTATTAAGGTTTGACAATTTAAACTTGGAAAAAGTTTAAATTCAGCAAATTGAGTAGGGGACTCTAGGCATATTGTAATAAAACATTTGTAGCAGAAGTAGTGACTAAACAATAAGAACCCATGAGAGAGAGTGTTCAGGCATTCCCATGAGAAGAAAGAAAGTGTATTGAATACTTGGGTCTTCAAGGATAACAAAAAACTGAGGTTAAAGTGAGTAAGGAAAAAATGCAGCAACTACGAAATTCATAATGCAAAAGAAAACTGAGTTAAATATGGAAAGTGGAGAGACTTTAAATAAATAAGCAAGATTGGAAATGCGAGTAATGATGACATGTTCTTTAACTGCATGAAAGAGTTAAAGAACAGAGTCGTTTTGGACATAAATGCCTGTATTCTACTAATTGCAGTTAGACTTTCCTTAACATAGAAACAGAGAAAATATAGGTGCAGGAGTAGGCCATTCGGCCCTTCGAGCCTGCACTGCCATTCAATATGATCATGGCTGATTATCCAACTCGGTATCCTGTACCTGCTTTCTCTCCATACCCCAGATCCCTTTAGTCACAAGGGCCACATCTAACTCCCTCTTAAATATACCCCTTACACCTGCCGCTCGGTCTAACTAAACCCGACGCTCGGTTTAAGAAATAATTTGTATTCTGGTAGCGAGGTTTAGTTAGACTAAAGTCTAAGGCGAGTCTAACTTTAGACTTTGGTTTTAGCTGAGTCTAAAGTTAGACCGTGTTTTAGTTGCCATGGTGACGATGTCTGCTTGTACTGCACATGTGCAATGTAATAGCAGAAGCACGAGCAGACGCAACTTCAACATGGCTGACAAAAAGAAACAGCGGAAAGGAAACTGGGACGCCAGCAAGAAAGAATTTCTCCTGACGTTACAAGCCGATAAAATTACAATTGCTATGACAAAAAAATTGCTATGACACATTTATTTTGTTTTGGACAATTACATTTTCTCATGAAAAACCATGAATTCAGATATCTTTAAAAGGATTTCATTCAATATTTCTCAGAAATAAAATGATTTTAACATTTACATTTACTTGTACATTCACAGAATATCTGCCCTTCTGATTGACAAACATCTGAGCGAGGTCCCCACCTGGACTTTTGATTGGGACATGTGTGCAATCAATTGCCCCTATCACGCCAGGAAAGCGGCAATACTGGTAGAAAGCATTTTGTGTGTCATGAACTTACTGGGGAGTTGATGGGAAGAAGATATAGGTTCTTCTCCATTGGGCTATGTGGGATGACACCTCCTGGACTATACGTGACATATACATGATAAACCTGCATCATCACCATCAAGTCAAGTTTTATTCATCGCCTGCACATAAAGTGCAAGTGAAATGAATTTGCCAGCAGTGGTACAATAAAAAAATAACACACAATACACAATAAAAATTTAACACAAACATCCACCACAGCAATCATCACTGGTGGAAGGCACAAAAATTGGCCAGTCCCCCTCCATTTTCCGGCGGTCGGAGCTCCTCAATACACAATAAAGTTTCGGTAATAGTACTTACTGATACTTATTGCCTTGAATCTATTCCTAATGATGGATGTCAAAGTACATTTGAACACACTGGCACATAGTTTAATAACCTCAATTTAACTGGCATGCTAATAAACTGAGGGTCATTGTTTATTGTTGTTGCAATATTATTAGCCATCCTCTGCAGAATATGATGTCCCCAGTTTAACATAGTGTGTTCAACATTGTGTACGGAAAGTTGGTTGATGGTTAACTTTTGTTCCCCAATATGAGTGTGGAGCTGAAAGTACATCGTCCTTGTGAGATAAAAAAAAGTCTTTGCAAAATTGTGGGATGATGGATAAGGTCAATGTGTTTCTGTGGTGTCGTTTATGCATGAATGAACTAATTACTTTGCAGGAGTATTAGTGAGCAAACATTGCATACAGAATTGGTTATTGTGCATTGAATGTGATCAGCAGAACCTTAAAATAGTTTTCAGGGCAGTTCTTTGCCAGGTTAGGTTAAACCTATGACAATGAGCCCTGTGTTTTGTTTTCTTACTGATGTAATTGCAAGCTTTGCTGAAGGAAAATTGCATATTGGTATTTTTTATTTAGTTGGGTTGTCAGAACAAGAAAGCGATGGCTGGTAATTGTGCTCTTTTTTTATTGAGTATCAACAAACCAGCATTTGATGAATAGCTCTGAAATATGCATGTTTGAGTTTTAAATATTTTCATGGTTTTTTGTTAATATCGATTGAAGCAAATCGCAGTGTATGCCAATTTTTAATAAGAACATGATTGAATTTTTATAGCAACTGAGGTGTCTCACAGTCCCCTTGTGCTAATGAATCACTTTTGAAGTCTAATCATTAAATAACTTTTTTAAGCCAAACACAACAATCAGTTTGCACATAGTAGAGTTCTATGAACAACAGTGTTCTAGTTACCCAATTAATGTTAAGGGAAATATATTGACCAGAACACCTGGTCAATCCTGTTCCTTTTGGATTTTACTCCTGGAATTTTTGCCTTCCTACACGGTTCCAATTTAATGTCTCATCGAAGGCTTGACATTACTTTAGCGCAACATACTGACAATGGCGCGCTCTGTAATTAACCATTCTCCATCATACATCCTGTCCCAGAGACTCGTAGACAGACTAACAGAGGTGGTTTGAAAATGATATACAGGGGCGATGTTTTGTAATGGGGTGGGGTGGGGGCATCGAGATAACAGAGTTGATCAGGAACCCAGATAAACCATGACTGAATAATAAGTTAATTGTATTCAGGGTCTATAAACTATTATCACCTACTTTTCTTGTTTACTCTTTCATATTACTACTTAAACTGATTGTGCTTCCTGAACCAATGAGACAAATTATCATTATTGGTGTCTATGCAAAATTCATCATTAAGGATCCAATCCCACCCATCCCCTCTCCATCACAACCTTTCACATTTTTGTTCATTGTAATGACAACTACCAGGAATATTTAATTCTTAGCTTTAGTCATCACTCACCCACGTCTTTACAGTTTCAGAAAGAGCTGTGGATGCTGGAAAGATCCAAGGTAGACAAAAATGCTGGAGAAACTCAGCGGGTGAGGCAGCATCTATGAAGAGAAGGAATAGGCGACATTTCGGAACATCACCTATTCCTTCTCTCCATAAATGCTGCCTCACCCTCTGAGTTTCTCCAGCATTTTTGTCTACCAAGTCTTTATAATTATTAGATTAGATCTGCATGTCTATTTTAATATTAATTTGTGTAGCTGGTTATGAATGGATTGCCAATCTGATAAAGCTAATTTAATTACAACTTTTTTACCACTGTTCATCTTGGACACTGTAAATTGAATGTTCATCTCGCTCCCTATTCTTGTTACATTTTGTTTATAATTTGCAAATCATTACACAGCCTGAAGGCTTTAGTTTTCCCTTAACATTAATGAATTTCTTCCCTGTCTAAGTAAATCTCTATGTCCTCAGTCATTTGATTTTCCAGAATTCTTAGCCCAGCTTGGTCCAAACAATGCATTTTGCAATGGAGTGGCATCTTTTCCTTAGAATTTGTGCTGCTGCTCTTAGTGGAAACCCTTGTAACCCGCATCATTATTTGAGCCATGTATTCCTGAGAAGTGTAATAGAAACATTTCAATCAATTGAATATTTGCAGCCCTTCAGAAATTGGCCTAAATTTCCTGTATCCTTGTCTCAGAATAAATCGAATCGTTTATGTGCTATCTGATTTCTATGCAGACAGAAGGAGCTACAGATGCTGGTAGAACATAACATGCTGAAGGAACTGAGCAGCATCTCTGGAGGACATGATAGGCGACGTTTTGAGTTGGGGCCCTTCAGATTTATTGTAGAAGTGGGAAGAAAGCTCAAAAAGGGGTTGGGTGGGGCAGAGCATGGTAGGTGGATATAGGTGACTGTTTTTGATGAGTAGATAGTGGACAAAGGATAGGGATGGAAAGGAGACAAAAGGGAACTAAAGGAATATAAAAGAGAAGGAGGTAAGAGTGCCAGATAAGAAAAGAGGAGTAGTGAAATGTGAAGCTAAAGGGAGAAATATAGGTAGATGGGAGGGTGTGGGGGTTTGGCCACGGGAAAAGAAGCAGGGGCGATGAAAAGAGAAAAAATATTGGGGAAGGTGTTATGTTAGTAGATTTGTTACCCAAAATTGGAGAATTCAATGTTCATACAATTAGGTTGTATGCTACCCAAGCAGAATATGAGGCACTGTTCTTCCAGTTTGCTTGTGGCCTCACTCTGGCAATGGAGGCGGCCCAGGCCTGAAAGGTCGGATGGGAAAGGGAAGTCTAAAAGGTTCACAAAAATGCAGGAGAAACTCAGCGGGTGCAGCAGCATCTATGGAGCGAAGGAGAGAGGCAACGTTTCGGGCCAAAACCCTCGGGCAGAAAAAGTCTAAAAGGTTATCAGGAGGAAGATCCAGCAGGCCTAGACATACCGAA
Source organism: Amblyraja radiata (assembly GCF_010909765.2). Lineage (NCBI taxonomy): Eukaryota > Metazoa > Chordata > Chondrichthyes > Rajiformes > Rajidae > Amblyraja > Amblyraja radiata. Next base: position 16,283,071 of record NC_045978.1, on the reverse strand, counting down.
TGCAAGTGTTTGTCAAAACAGTCACTTAATCTATGCTGGTCTAGCTGATGTAAAGGAGTGGTGTAGCTGAAATAAGGAGACCACAACTGCAGCAGGTGAGATTAGAAGACATGCATGTGAACCTTTGGCTTACCTGGAAGGGCTGCTGGAGTCTGGATGGAGCTGGTGGAGAAGATGTAGGGACAGGTGTTGTATCTCCTGCAGTTACAGGGAAAAGTACCTGGGGAGGGGGCGGAGTGGCTGAGGGAGTGGTCCCTATGGTAAGCGGAAAGAGGTGGAGATTGTAAAATGTGACTAGTGGTGGGTTTATGTTGTAGGTGACTGAAATGTGGCAGAAAAATGTGTGGGATGCAGGTCTCTGGGGTGAAAGGTAAGAACCTGGGAAACTATCTTTGATAGACACAAAATGCTGGAGTAACTCAGCGGGACAGGCAACATCTCAGGAGAGAAGGAACGGGTGACGTTTCAGGTGGAGACCCTTCTGAAACTATCTATCTTCGGTTTAAACAAGCATCTTCCGTTCCTCCCTACACAAACTATCCTTATTTTGTCTGAGGGAGAAGAAGCAAGAGCAGAATTGCTGGTCACAGAAGCGTCACAGGTGAGAGATCCATCTATGACAGCGGGGGGGGGGGGGGGGGGGGGGGAATACAGCGTGTACTAAAGAAAGAGGACTCTTTGATGTCTCAGAGTGGTGAGCCTCATCTTGGGAGCGAGATGAAATGGAATCAGAGATCACGAAAGGGAGGGAGGTATCAAAGATAATCTAAGTTAGTAATTTTGTATTATTCTTTGTGTGAAGGAATGCGTCCTGATGGCACTAGTAATTTTAATATCATTTCCACCTTATCGTAGAATTTAACCCTTCCCTGCCTCCAGTACCTGATGAATTGAACTTAAAAGTAAAGGTCATAAGCTCAAGTTTTTATTTCTCATGTGCTCAATTCTCTGCTGTGGGATTTGAGCTCACAAGATTTTGAAATGGAGGCGAGGTGGCAACTAAATGATGCAGGGCTACTGTTGTGAATAGATGGGTGCTGAGCCATTAGCTTTAGTGGAGGAAGAGTGAATGGTGAAAGTCTAGAATAAATTGGGTGGGGTCTTAAGCTATCAGGAAGCACTCAAAGGCCGTGATATTCTTACTGCAGAAATAGCTACAATATAAGCCTTGTTTTTGGTCTGGGTGAGGCATGTTATACCCACTGTCCCCTACAAGCAGTCAATGTTTCAAGGAAAGATACAACGTGCTGGAGTAGGTAGTTCAGGCAGCCTCTCTGGAGAACATGAATAAGTGATGTTTCAGGTCAAGCCCATTCTTCAGGCTACACCTGCAGTTCCTCATGCCTCTGTGTTTTGGGGAAACTGTGTCTCTTGGTGCTCAACATGGGAGGTTGTAAATAAAATAAACTACCTCCTAAAAAGGGACTTGATCACTTTTCATATAGATTGGTTGGAAGAGGAAATCTGATTTTACTTTGTGGATGCTATCTCTTCAGCTATCATTTAAGCATTACATTCAAATAAATTTTGACATTATTTTATACTTTAAAGTAGTAATATAGTCATTTGAAATATTGAGGGAATGCAAAAGTCTCTGCTGCAAGGAGACTGACAATGAAAATAGAATGTGAGTGGCTGAAGTTGGATTTTGCACTAAATCAGATAGAAATGTCTGTCCATTTCTATTGGCCTCTTTGTAACAGCCCTGTCCCACGGTACGAGTTCATTCCAAGAGCTCTCCCGAGTTTAAAAAAAATCAAACTCGTGGTAAGCACAGAGAATGAACGTAGCGGGTACGTCGGAGCTCGGGGACGTCTCTTAGCGGCTCGTAACGCTAACGGCAGGCACTCGGGAAGACTCGCTATCGGCAGGTAAGCACGGGAAGACTCGCGAAGATTTTTCAACATGTTGAAAATTGTCCATGAGAGCCCCGAGTACCGACGAGTGGCCATTCAATTCAATTCAATTCAACTTTAATGTCATTGCACAAATACTGAGTATGGGTACAACGAAATGCAGTTTTGCGTCAGTCCGTAGTAGTGCAATATAGAAATTTAAAAAAAAAGAGGATACAGAATAATAAAAAAATACAGAATAATTAAACAATGGGGACGGAGGGACCGGAGGAATCTATCGGCGGGACTCCGAGTTCAGCAATGCGACGGTATGATTGTAGAAGCTGTTCCTCATCCTACTGGTACGAGACCTGAGGCTCCTGTACCGCCTCCCTGATGGGAGGAGGGCAAACAGTCCATGGTTGGGGTGGGAGGGGTCTTTAATGATCTTCCCAGCCCGTTTCAGACACCGTTTTCGGTGGAGGGCATCCATGGCAGGGAGCGGGGCACCGATGATGTGCTGCGCGGTTTTCACCACCCGTTGTAGTGCCTTCCTGTCCGCAACATTACCGTAAATCTCCGAGTTCGAATCAAGGCAAACCCGGGAGAGCTCTTGAAATGAACTAGTACCGTGGGACAGGGCTTTAAGCAGTACACAAGTTGTTCCATCTCACAAACAGCCACAAATCCCATTTGCATGTCATCTGGCAAATTTACTCATCTGCTGGGCAAGCAGAAAATATTTACATGTTGCTTTCCGATTTATTTTGTTAGTGAATTATGTCTATCAGCAAAAAATGTACATTGTTTGGAATATATTATATTCTTGAGTATGCAAATGATTAACAGTAATCTGATCCTTTGTTAATTTAGTTGGAAGGACAAGTGGTAGCGCTGCTGGTTCAGAACCTGGAACGGTTGGATGAGACGGTGAAGGAAGAAGCAGATGGTGTTCACAATACATTAGGTAGGTTATTTTGCCTGATTTTTATTCTTTCTGGAAAGTCTCCTGTAATGAGATTCGTGACTAAGTAGCAATATATCCAGCCTTATTTGTGATTTTTCTGAGGTTATAATTGTGTGGTTTACCTTCCTCAAAGTAAGAGGGAAGCTCATCTAACAAGTGCATGGATGGTAAGACTAGCGGAAAATGCATTATAGTTCTGAAGATGAAGTATTTAATAAATGTGAAGAAATAATTGATGCATATAAGAAATGGGAACATCCTTCATGTTTTGGTCTTACAGCGGAGGTAATGTTTTCAAAATTATATTAAAATAATTTGTCAATTCTAAGATTTCATTGCAATTTGTTTTAAATACATTATTAACAGCCACAAACATGGGATATAATAGTGAAAACATGACACAGTAGCAAAACGCATTGTGTTTTGCCTAAGAGGTTATTATTTTCTACAACTTTGGTGGCAAACAAATGAATCAGCATATACAAAAGAGCACTGTATTAAATAACAAAAAATATATTTGTGTGAAATGTTAGTAAATTTATTTGGAATTAAAAATATTAGTTCTATACTAGTTGTCACACCTATATTCTTGGCTTCTACAATTGTCAATACATTCCGTGCCCACTTTCCTCATTCCCCAAAACTTGCTTCCTGAGGCAAGTGATCGCCTCTACCCACCCTATCATCCTATTCTCCCGGCTGACTACTTGCAGCTCTCCAACCCCGCTCCATCTTTCTGACCTTCAGTGCCTTGTAAATCTAATTTCACATTGCTTTCTTCACAGCTGTTGTTCTTTGTTTTTCTGTTTAGTCCATTAATTCCTTTGCTTATAGTGTAACATTGCAGTAAACGGGCAAGTTTGATCATGGCACCAGCTGGGGAGTGACCATCGTAGAAGGTGGTATACCATTACTGCAACTGAGGGGAGCGATGGCAGTCATTGGGACTCCTTGTCAGTTTTATATCAATTGTGGGCCGTTAATACAATAGTACATGAATGATAAGGGAAGAGCGATGCTTGAAGTTCATTTTAAGAAAAAACTTGCAAATCAGGACTGATTGGAATGGCCATGGCCTTGAAGTGTATGCACCTAATGGTGAAATTGGGATAATGTGCTGGATGGTCTATCATAATTTTAATATCAAGAAACTGGGGTTACAACAAAGGTCAGTGGAGAAACTTTATTTGTGTAAGAAAGAACTGCAGATGCTGGTAAAATCGAAGGTAGACACAAAATGCTGGAGTAACTCAGCGAGTGAGGCAGCATCTATGGAGAGAAGGAATGGGTGGTGTTTCGGGTCAAGACCCTTCTTCGGACTCTTTATTGTTGTCATAACTGAGCTAAGAGAGGAGTTGAAGGTTAACCCTGTGCAAAACAAAGATGTGATGAGAGTATGGGCTGGAGTCTCAGTTTATAGGGTATATTCACAACAGCTGTGAGAAGGTGAACTTTAGACAGATACAATTTGGAGGGAGATGATGATAAGCAAAGTTGTAATTCAGGGCCTGTATTTGTAATACAGGTCAAAGATTCTCCACTGACCTTTGTTGTAACCCTAGTTTCTTGATATTAAAATGATGATGAAAGACCATTCAGCACATTATAGCACAAAGCACACATTGTAGCACATATTCAGCATTTAGAAGAATCACAGAAAGGCATTATTGTGCTTTATCGTTGAGATGTTTTGAACTGTCTTTGATTGCATTTTCAGCATTATATATGTTATTATGATTTGGGGTTTTTTGTGTGTTTTGTGAAAACTGTCTCGGTGCAGAGCAAGCATTTGTATTTTTTCATGGTCTTGACCATGAGGTACTGTAATTAATTTCTTAATTCTGGTAATGCTGCACCTTTAAGGCACATTATGTTAATGATTTTTAAGTTTTCAAACTAATAATTCGCAAACAGCACTGGCAAAGCAATGATTGGAAATTGTGGAACCCATGCAGCTGTTAATTCTGTATGATTTTTGACTGCCATTGCTCCATCGAGTTGGTGCTCAGGAAGCCTGAGCAAAACCACTGCCAGTGAATGTGAAAACAAAGCTGGAAGAACTGGTCAATCTGTGAATTTAATTGTTTTTTCTAAATCCCATTACTTTCAGTGAGATATGTGCCACGGTATATGTTTACTCATTTTGGCTTGGCTTGTATTTGGAAAGAAGCAAAGCAATGTGGTTGTCAAGCCCAGTTAATCTTTTGGGATGGAAGGCCCAGTTGTATTATAAAATGAACCCACCACTGGGAATGCTAATGGGGATACAACCTGGGAACGCTAATAGCCTGTGACATCGTGTAACTGTTCGCACACTCCTATTACTTTTTCTAATTTATTTCACTCAGCACACTATATCAGAATGTTTCACCTGCTTTGGCCTCATTTTAGTGAAGGACAGAAACCTACCCTGACTTGCAGCATTTCAATTGAAAGCATTTCAGACTGGAAGCTACCAACTTAAATTAGAATGATCTTCAATTGACAAAAAAGGGAAAACTTCTTGCATTCTTGAATACGTGTTACATACAGTGCCATCCATAATGTTTGGGACAAAGACCCATCATTTATTTATTCACCTCTATTCCACAATTTGAGATTTGTAATAGAAAAAATCACATGTGGTTAAAGTGCATATTGTCAGATTTTATTAAAGAGTTTTTTTAATACATTTTGGTTTCACCACGTAGAAATTACACCTGTGTTTATACATCATTCCCCCAATGCACCATAATATTTTGGTGCACCATAATCAGGGCACCATAATGTTTTGGACACATGGCTTCACAGATGTTTGTAATTACTCAGGTGTGTTTAAATGCCTCCTTAATGCAGGTTTAAGAGAGCTCTCAGCCCCTAGTCTTTCCTCCAGTCTTTCCATCACCTTTGGAAACATTTTTTGCTGTTTATCAACATGCGGACCAAAGTTGTGCCAATTGAAGTCAAAGAAGCCATTATGAGACTGAGAAACACTAATAAAACTTTTAGAGACATCAGCCAAACCTTAGGCTTACCAACACCTGTCCGACAGATCAGAAACACTCTTCATGAGTCAGGTGTGGATTTGCCAATGGCTTGGTCACTGTATAGCACATTAATAACATGAATATTACTTGTTACTTACCAGCCCATGCCTTAATGCGGTTGGTGCAGCATGTGTGCTTCATTTGGTGTGGAATTGAAAATAGATTTAAACGTTGCACTATCATCAGCAAACATCCTGACTTCTGGCATTATGATGGAGGGAGTGTCTTTGAAGAAGCTGCTGAGACAAGGACACTGTCCTGAAAAACCCTGCAGTGATGTTGTGGAACTGAATGATTTTTAACTGCAACCACCAATAACCACAACCATCTTCGTCCATTCTATTTCTAGAACTGTTTTTCCCTTGATGCCCGTTAACTTCAGCCACATTAAATGATACCTTTATTTAATTCTTTATTTCGAACAGAATAAAAAAATAAAAAGCAAGTGTGAAACAGCATACAAAAAACAAAAAAACAAAACAAGAATATTTATAAAGTGTCATAAACAATATCTATAAATAAATGAAATTGTATGTGTCTGAAAAGGAGCAGGAAGAAGCCAAAGCTTATTAATTCCCACCCCTTATTCAACTGCTTATAATTATCTTATACAAATTTAGCAGCTATATGTACACTATATGTACACCTTGAATCCTAAGGTAGTTATTCTTATCACATTCAGTCAAATGATACCTTGATGCCATGGGCGATTATTCCTACTTTACAGCTGTATTTCGGCTCTATGGTCCAGTGCTGTAATGAAGCCAGACCCAAGTGGTTCTGACAAAACCCAAGTTGGACATTAATGTGCAGGTTATTGGTGGGTAAGTGCTACTTGATCGCATAGTCAATGACACCTTCCATCAAATTGCTGATGTGATAGTAAACTATTCAATGGTAATCTAATGCGTTGAATTTGTCCTTTTGAATGGGGTCCTACTTGGTCAATTCTCCACATTGTCAGGTACGTACCATTGCTGCGACTGCAATGAGCACCTTGCCTAGATGTTCCCCTTATTCTGGAGTGCAAATATTTGGTACCTTAGCCAGCGATCCAAAGGATTGAATTATTGCTATGTTGAGAAGTTGTTTATTTGTAATGAATAGATCTTTTATTCTTGCATTCTATTTTAATGATTAAATCAGTGAGTTGTTTTTTGCAATTTAAATTTTGCTGCCTTACTGATTTTATACCATTTAGGGATGTTGGGTTATTTTTCATATGAGTCTGCCATACGGTCATTAGATAATTGTTTTTATTGCTTTTTAATCATGGCAGTTTAGTCTTGAGAAAATTAAACATTGATAAATATTGTACAATTTCCTGGAGAAATGTGTGTTAACAGTCTTGTGGAACAACATGTTTACAGTAGATTTAAGGAGCTTTTTCTTGTTCATTATTCACCAAGTACATATGTCAGCGCCTAGCTAATTAATAATAGGCCAGATTCTCTCATCTCTTGTTTTGGGCAAAACAAATTGCAGGGTTTCTACAGAAAAGGCTGAGATGATACAAATTTGCAATCTTGTATCATTTGGCTTATTGTGCATTAAGTTGCCAAGTCTGTTAGCTGCCTCGATTAAAAATTTGCAATGGATTAATGTTTTAATAGCCATAGTCTCCTTTAGATAATAAGATTGCTCAAAAATTGCAAAATGGCATGATTTTTTTGCTAGTTTATTTTTCTTTGCGGAGAAGTGCAGAGAATGGATAAAATTCATAAATGTGATTGAGATTGCTCAAAATTGTATTACTGTTAGGGGCATAAAATTAAATATTAAATTGCATTCTGTTAGTCACTAGTGTTTAAATTTGATCTCTGTAATGGTTCAGTGCTAAAATTGATTTCTGTTCCTTACACAGCTGGCAGGACAGTATCATTCTTTACATTTTGCCAGATTTCTGTCATGAGTGTATATCACATTAATGAAAAATCAATAGCATAAAAATTACCTAATTAAAACAATTTCTTGTGCACCAGTCTGTCTCAGTCAGTTGGCACAGATGCAAACCCATCTGTACACATTTAGCACAGGGAATGAAGAATGGATTCTATAGTGTGCACTGTTTTACAAGGCATCAGGCTGATCTAAATAGCTTGGCTTGAATATTTGTTATGTTAAATCTTGTATTTTTTTCAAAGCTTATTGAGGTGTTTTGTTTTTTTCTTCCATGCTATCAAACTGGCAAATAACCAATAATGACTAAAGGAAAGGCTAGGTGTAACATAAAAATAAATGGTGAGGGATTTCATAAGTAAGCTAGAAGTAAAAGTATAAAAGAAGATCCCATTTGTGCGAGAAATTGGTAATAAATATTATATCACCCTCAACAAATGGTAGAAGTGAGATAGGATGGAGAAGATGTGAAAGGATTAGAGAGATTTCAGAAAAGATTTGCAAGAATGGTTTCTAGGTTGAGGAACAAGAATAGATTAAGGGAGCCTGGGCTGTTTTCTTAGTAAAATGCTGAAAGGAGGCATGATAGAAGTAAATAAAAATGATGGGTATGGATAAAGTGGATAGTGGGAGTTTTATTCTCTTTGCTTGGGGGCTCGGGGACAGAGGTCACAGATGTAAAATAAAGGGGAAGATAATTAAGAGTGACACACGGAAAAAACAAATTTGCGCATGGGCGGGATCTGGAATGCACTGCACATATTGTGGAGGCAGGTTCCGTTGTGGCATTTAAAAGGTAATCTGATAAATACAAGGTTAAGAAATGTTTGCAAGGCTGTGGATAAAGGACAGGGGTGTGGATCTAGAAAGTTATTTAGGTATATGGTCGGTCAAATGGTCAACACCGATCCATAGTAATTCAATGATTCTAAGAGGAGGAGGATGTGCATGGTTTTATTGACCAGAATAGGTCAAATAAATTTAGTTCATGTGTAAGGATTTCATTGTATTTGCTTATATTCTCGTAAAGCTTTTCTGCACCCTAATGTTTTCCTAAAATGTTATGGCAAAAGTAAACACACAACTCCATCTTGGTTGAACCATATTTTTCCCCAAGGTTCAGCATGACTTTCTGCTTTATATTCTTGTTCATAAAGCCCAGAATTATTAAAGCCTCATTTACCAATTTCTGAACCTGCCTGCTACATTCAATTATTTATCCACACATACCTCCAGGTCCCTCTGCAACCCCTTCAATCGATATATTCTATATTGATTCCTCTCATGGTGCACACGAACATGCATCATCTTCTATCTGACAGCTTTTGAACTTAATTGGTCATGTGTCTGCCCATTCCACCAAACTGTTTATATCTTGCTACTTTTATTATTATTCACTACACAATTAATAATGTTCAAGTTTTGTGCCAAATCTACGGAGTCACAGCATTTGTACCTAAGATGAAGGGATAGTAAAATCTTTCCAAGTAAAGATGGTGCATGTAATTTGTTAGTGGTAGGGTTCCCATGTTCCAGTTGTCTTGTCCTTTATAGTGGTAGAGGTAACAGATTGAAAACATATAGCTTCGTAGAATGTGTAGGAAGGAAGTGTAGATACTGGTTTAAACCAAAGATAGACACAAAAAGCTGGAGTATTTCAGTGACTCAGATGCTGTCTGACCTGCTGAGTTACTCCAGCTTTTTGTGTCTATTTAGCTTTGAAGAATATCTGCAATGCTTCGGCAAAAGGTATATTGTCTCTTTTAATGAACAACTGAATTGTGTATTCACTGCTGTTTCTTTCTAAAACAGCTATTATAGAAAATCTAGCTGAGCTTCGTCCTGAAATGTGCACTGAAGCAGCTCAACAAGGTCTTCTGCAGTGGATGTTGAAGCGAGTAAAGGTAATGGTTGGTTGGAATAAAACCATGAACTTTATTTGATGCACATTCGAAATGCCTTTTCAAATATATTATTCAAATGAATACAAAGTCAATGGCAAAGTTGATATTTGTTGCCTCTCCCATATTGCCCACGGGACCAGTTGAGGAAGGCTGATGGCTTGTCCAAACGTAGTTGTTTTGTGGGAAAGGGGAGCAAGATATATTAACTCGTGGCTCAATTCTATCCATTTGTAATATTTTTGTTTAAACTTTGGGAGGATAAACAGTTGGTGTAGAATATCTTAACCAGCACCTCAATTATTTTCATGCCTATCAGAAATCTTCAGTTTGCATTATCTGTAAACATGCTGTACAAATATTTAAAATTTGCTGTACAAATATTTAAATATTTAGACTTTGTCAAAACTTTGAAGTATCCATTTCACACTAAAATAACAACAATAATATTTTAAGTTTACAAATTTAACAGATTTTATCTGAATAAATATTATTTCTTGCATGTGCATTATCTGTTAAGGGTTTAAAAGAGCATGGATCCGTTGAACATGCTACAGACCACTATAATGGAGTCAATCTTGATGTAATAAGATTTGCCTCATTGAACTGAAATATGCTAATTGATTGGTGATCTGCTGGGAAGTGACTATTATCTTATATCTTTTTGTTCCTTTGTCATGTTTTAGTTAATTTTGTTTTATTAAGTTGTGTGTGTGTGGGTGGGGTGGGAGAAACATGTTTTGGTCTCTTCCTTCGGGGGATGCGACTTTTTTTCTGTCGTATTCCGCGTCCCCGTCTCCGTCTGCGCCGAGGCCTAATGGTGAAGCTGGCGGCCTCGGAGCTGTGGCGGCGGCGGCAGCAGCGGCAGCGGAGACCCGACTCGGCCCCGGAGCTGTCGCGGCGGCGGCAGCGGTAGCGGAGACCCGACTCGACCCCGGAGCTGTGGCGGCGGCAGTAGCGGCAGCGGAGACCCGACTCGGCCCCGGAGCTGTCGCGGCAGCGGTAGCGGAGACCCGACACGGCCCCGGAGCTGTGGCGGCAGCAGCAGCGGAGACCCGACTCTGCCCCGGAGCTGTGGCGGCGGCAGCAGCAGCAGCGGAGACCCGACCCGGCCCCGGAGATGTGGCGGTGCAGCGGCGGCAGCGGCAACGGAGACCCGACTCGGGCCTCGGAGCTGTGGCGGCGGCAGCGACCACCCGCAGAGTTTGAACCGGCCCGTTCGCGGAGCACGGTTGAGCCGCGGGATTTACCATCACCCGGTGGGGTCACAACATCTGGAGCCTGGATCGCCTCGGCGCAGAGGGAGAACAAAGAGGGAAGAGACAGAGACTTTAAGATTTTGCCTTCCACCACAGTGAGGAGGTGTTTGGTGAACTCACTGTGGTGGATGTTAAATTTGTGTTGATTGTGTGTTTTTGTCATTTTTTATTATATGTGTGACTGCAGCGAAACGAAATTTCGTTCAGACCGAAAGGTCTGAATGACAATAAAGTAATCTAATCTAATCTATTATCAGGTTCCTGTTATTTTACAGAAATCAAGGGTTTCCAATTGTCCTCTATTTCCTTTTCAACTGAAGCTGAGATGTTCTCAATCGCATGGAGTTTAATTTTGATATGACCATGGCACTGATTTTTGAATAGCAATCTGTACCACAACTGTTGTGCGTTTGATGCTCTTCCGAAAACCTGTCATTCTAATTCTCTGGGGGTTAAAATCAGCATCTGATGAGCTCTGAAGGATCATTCCATATGTATGTTGAGAACAGACTACTTTCCACTGTATTTTTAGTTGCCTATTGCAGAGTATCAACAAATGATAATCAGTTTGTTCTTTTTAACACAGGCCAAGATACCTTTCGATGCCAACAAGCTCTACTGCAGTGAAATTCTTGCTATTTTGCTTCAGAATAATGATGGTAGGTTGTCCTGAATTTATCAGAGGATGAATTATATGAAGACAGTGAAATGAACAAATGGTAAATGTTTCCAGTCTCTAAATTCCACTATGGTTTTGTCCATCCTGCATTTCTATTCCCCACACCTTGATCTCAGTACTCGCAAACACTAATTTGCTCTCCAATAATGTTTGGGAAAAATATAATAGCATCCAACATCAGGTTTTTTTTTTTTTAAACTGAATGGCAGGATACAACTATCAGTAAAGATTGACATGTTGGATCTGAGCTTGAATAGGTATTCTGCAGAAGTACTCCAGACAACTATTAAAAGGCATGTTTGCCTGATGTCGTGACTGTTTTCCTCTGTTTTCCTATTTGCTTCAATGGTCAAGGAACTGGCTTCTGGCTAAGAAATGTTAGAACTGCAACAAACTTAAGATCATGAGAAAAATGACAAGAGCATTGAATGCAGTGATTAGTTCATAGTTATTGTCTGCACAATTTGTTGTTTCCAAGGTTATTGCAAAATTTCGTACTAAGATTTGGTGGAAAACAAAGCTTAGTTTGTTATGTAAGTTTGATTTGTTTAAATATTCCAAGCTGTGTGGTTTGCATTTAATGTACTGTTCAGTTGCATTCTTCTCTGTGGATGAATGGTCAAGGTGCTAACACTTAATTATTAGTTATATTTTTGTTGAGATGCTGTAACTCACTTTTTAACAAGGTAATGTCTTTGGTTACAGTTCTTGTCCTATAGAGGAATTACTGACGTCACTTTTATTAAGTAATACATTTAGTTGTTTTCTAACCAGCATTTATGTTCAATAGGAATTTCTGACTTTTTTTCTTCTTGCATCCTAAAACCTCTTGTTTACAACTGCACATCCAGTTTTTATATCATTAGCAAACACCTCATAGTGTCTCTTATATTCAAGTCTAAATCATGATTATTTATCACAAAAAGTAATAGATTGAGCACAGACTTGCAGACCCATTTACCATTTGCTCCTGCCATTGAACCAACTTAAGATCTGCTTTACCTATGATCAGTAGATGTCACAATTATCTTGAGGTTTGTAGCTTTCAGTATCTAATCATCATAAGTTTTTACTGAATCTTTATTATTTCTTTAATTTAATTTCTAAATCTTTAATTTGCTCCCTTTTTTTGCTAAATTCGTCCTTCCTTTTCGATTTGTTTATGTAATACAGTATTGATAATGCAAAGTATATCCATATTTAATTCTGTAATATTTGACATGTTTCCACTATTTTCAGTCAACAGAGAACTACTTGGTGACCAGGAAGGGATTGATGTGTTGTTGCAGCAACTATCAGTAAGTATCTGCTTAGTCCTGAGCTCATACTTGCCAGGTGTTCTTAACTCATTGCAGTGTTATCTTCTGTTTATTGTTCAGAAGAAAATTGTACCCATCAATGATTCAAACTGCATTTTGATCCAGAAGTAAGATCAGAATATATTTTAATAAATATATACTGCTGAATGTATAACAAATTAGTTTTTTTTAACTGCTAAGTAATACTTATCATTAAGCCTGATCATTATACATAGGATATACACATCTACGAATAATTTTAAAATGACGATTCAGTTGTTACTTGAGCACTTTGGGGACCTGTTTTATGTGCAACCCAATTACACAAAAGAGTATTGTGATCTAGTAAACCCTCGTTATAACGGGTAACTCAGCAGTCAGGTAGCATCTCTGGGGAACATGGATAGGTGATGTTTAATAGAAATGAGGAGAAAGATTTAAAAAGTACCTGTAGAACAACTTTTTCACACAGTGCCATTGCTCTCACTGAACTTTTTATCCCTGTTGCCAGCCGGGCAACCTAGGCAGCTTTTTAGGTTGCCAAATGACAGTCTAGGTGGTCATTTAAGACGGCTTGCGATAATGTGCTCAGACGAAGTGCGTAGTTACCAGTCGGAATTATGCTCAGTGAAGCATTCACATATTATTTCTGCTTCAAATAAAGTCACAAACTAAACATATTCACCAATGTTTGTCCCAAACATTAAGGAGGGCACTGTATCTCAGAGAGTTGGTATCTAGAAGATAATGTTGACAAAGGCAGGAACAGCAACAGCATTTAAAGAGGCAATGGACGAATATAACAGGGCATGTGGGTATATGGAATCAATGCAGGCAAAACGGATTCATATAGATAGACATGTTGGTCGGCATAGATACGATGTGCCACAAAGACTGTTTCTCTGCTGTATGACACTATGATTAATTCAGTCTATAAACTAATTCATCTGTAAACTGTTCAAACACCTTTTATGGAAGCCAAATGGGCTATGTTTATTTGTACAATAACATATCTGTAGATGTATCAATATTTTTTCTTAGCTGTAATCCAATGTCCTTGAAGATGAACATGACAAGACTCCTTGAGACATTAATATTGATTGCATAGCTGCTTTATTTTGCATTAAAATGAGCATACATGACTGCAATAAGGATTAGATTCACTAGATTGCAATATATTTCCATATGATGCAAAATAAAGAGCAAACCATGCTCGTATAAATGGGGCATTTTGTTTCTTTTTTCATTGCCAATCAACACATAATATACCCCACAAAATACGTATGTTTCTGTTTAAAATCTGACCTTGTTCAGATGGGATTTGAAATCCTTCCGAAAAATGGGTTGACGTGGAAACAACTGGAGGACAATTTCAGAAAACAGCTTTAATAAATGGTTAAATTTTGTTTTTTTAACGCACAAAAACATTTTGATTTTAAAATAGGGTGACTGAAGTAACTGTTTTATTTGACTGGCTATGGCAGCCAGAAATGCTCAAGAATCTTTGTGGACTATGTAGACTTGTAAAGCATAGTCAATGCAAGATGGTAATAAAATGTTCACTCAACCCTCGCTTCCCATTATCTTTTTGATAAGACCTGGGCTTTCACTGCTTGCTAGTAATGATGCAAGATATGTAGAAATAGATCAAAAACATGAGTTTATCGCATAAAATATAATTACATTGATTATACAATACGAAATTCCCTTGAACCTGATGACATGTTGTTACCGAGCAAAGGTGACGTTTTATATGCATGTATCCGTGTTCATACATAACTAGAATATATAATGTAACCTTCTCTACCTTTTGGGCACTTATTGATTTTTTATTTTCAGCTTCACCATGAAAAAGGAGAGAATATAGAGTTGCTAATTTTCCCATTTTATATTTGAGTCCGGTAGATTCCTGTGATTGACTGTGAAGACACACCAATTTCTGCCAAAGAACTGTAAAAAATAAAAATGCTGAAAAAATTCAGCAGGTCAGACTGCATCTGTGACAGGAGAAACAGAATTAACATTTCCTGTACAAAGCCCATCATTAGAACTGTTAAAGTGACAAATTTTGTGTTTGTAAGATCACAGGTAATTACAGCACTCACCCAATTATTTTACTGATCATCTTTGTTGCCTTCATGGTCAAAATTTGTACACTGTTGGCTGGTCAAATGTAAGATGCAAAGATTAATTAAGATGCAAGTACTGCTGTGTGGCTTTAATGCTCCACAGTTAGTAGATAAGAATTAATGGAAACTATTGATGCTGCCTTGAATGTTTTTCTAAGCTCTGAAATACAAGATTAAAACAATTCTTACACTATCATAATTTTGAACTACACAGTGCCACAACTAGATAAGCCACTGTCTCAGTTTCAGAGACCCATGTTCAAATTGGTTGCTGTCTGCATGGAATTTGCATGTTCTCTGCGTATGGGTTTTCTGAGTGCTCGGGTTTCCTCCCATGTACCAAATACCGCAGGTCTGTATGCTAATTGGACATTGTAAGTTGCTCCTAGTGTGTAGATGAGCGACAGAATATGTGGCAAGTGAGAGAATGTATGGAGAATAATAAACTTGATAACACATTTATGATTATTGCAAATGAGTAGTTGTTGGTCAGAACAAACTCTGGCCTGAAGAGTCTTTTTCTCTGGTGTCTCTGGCAGGAGTTTTTTTTTTGTGTTTCAAATACTTCTAATTAAGGCATTGATACATTACCAAGCCTTCAGGTTTTTCTTTTCAGAAATTGAATGGTTAGTCCTTGAGGTGCAAAGAGTGATCTAAGAAAAAACATTATATATTGTCTCATGTACATGTGTGTGTGTGCATATGCACATATAACAACATATATGACATAATTTATATAATTTAATTGCCACACAACCAAGGTCGGTGGTATTTGGGTTGCCAGCAGCGGTACAGTAATAAAGAACACAACCACAATAAAAATTTTACACAAACATCCACCACAGCATTCATCACTGTGGTGGAAGGCACAGAGCTTGGCCAGTCCTCCTCCATTTTATTATATATATTATATATATTATTTATACACTCACACACACGTGTGTGTGTATATATGTGCGTGTATATGTTTGTGTGTATTTATGTGTGCCCAGTGTGTACTATCCCTTCAACATTTGCACATCCTAATGCACTCAACTTATGATGATTAAGAATTGTTGTCCATTAGCGGAAGAAGGCTAATGATGGATCAGGAGGGAGGACCATCAAATGTCATACACGAACCTGAATGTGAATAATGGTCAAAATGTAAAATATATCACATTGAATACCTTTACAAGAACTGGCTGGCAAAGGAAGAATCATTGAGATAATCTTTTAACAGATGGAGACAAACACTTGATAAAAATAGTGATCATGCTGATACAAAAAAATAGAAAGCTTACTTGAAAAGGGATTGATAAGATAGAATGACTTCAAAAATCAAAGGTGGGTAAAGATTGATGCTGCTGGAAGCAAAGCATATCCTTTGTTAAAATAGGTATAATAGTTTGGGATAGAAGGGTAAGGGAACAATCAAGATGAAAGGCATTGGCTAAAACAGGTGGAAGGTTAGTCCTTGTGTCACAAGGGAGAGGGGAATCATTGGATCATGATTAACAGGTATTGAAGTGCATGCTCTCTGATGCTTTGCAGTCAATTTTACCTATAGTGTTTCAGACTCTGTACAGTTAAATCCATCTTTGCTTTAAAAAATAAAAGATTTTAATAAGATAAAATATATTATCCATAAAATACTAAGATTGTATGGATTGAGCCAATAAGGTACATTTGCCTAAAATTGGCCCTGCTTCCTTGGGCACCTCCATGAAATAGGTGACAGATTATTTAAGAAATGAGGCACAGCATATTTTTATTTTGCTATTTATTTTTTAAATAGCAAAATTACAATGGAGAGAGTATTTGTGTCGCTAATTAATGTTTATGATTATAATGTTAATGGAGGAGAAATCACCAGGATTATGATGTTCAAGCTAAAATTTGAAATGGTGACCAGATCAAACAGAAGTTAAAATGGGTAAAGGTAGAATATCCTTTAACTGTTTCTGCATACAGCTAATTCCCAGACAATATATTGCTGAAGTCTGGAACACACTGTCTTAAAATGGTGTGGAATCATATTCTATATGACTTTTAAACAACATTTATAGGGACAAATCTAGGGTTTAGAATACTCTGAAAATCCAGCATGCTTGGAACTTTGGTGATGCCAGGCTGGCAGGTTTTCTTGTCTATTTGATGTTATTCCTATTAACACTCGTATATTATAAATAATTTTTAAGATTGATTGAATTATCAGAATATTTCTGTGAAAGCTCATTCAAAGGATGGCACTCATAACTGGTCACATTGTCTGGTATTTTATAAAAATCCCTTTATTTTTAACCTTTTTTGGAATATGAAGATGTCTAATCACTTGAATGCATGAGTTTCAATAAATTGTGCGCACAACAATATTGGTCATCTAATTTGTAATGGGATTGGTATTTCTCTTTCAACAGGAATGTGCTCTACTCTTTTGACAAAATAAATCTTCTTGTAATCTACAGTAAATAGATCAGGTCATGTTTCACCTGAAAATATGATTGAACCTTTGGCACCAAATAGATTTTTAATTGATACTGTTTTTGCGATATAAGGCGTAATTGGTATTATTAACTTCAATTACTGATAGAACACCAGTTTGAGTAACTATTTGGTCCTAATGTTGTCAGCAGTGTCCAAAATTGCTCAGTTGCTGCAAATGCCACCTTCAGTTGGTACTCCATCTGTGAGTAAAACAGTCTAATAATAAAAGGAAAATTTAAAAAAAGAGCATATTCATTTTGATCATAGTGTATGGTGGATATTTGTTTTGCATATTTGCCAACATGTTTGCTCACAAACAACTGACTATTTAAAAAGTATTTTTTTTCTGAAGAACTTCTGAACTTCCTGGATAAGAAAAACATAACAATGCATGTATTCTTATCTTTGCATGTCATGGTACATTCCGAACATCTAGCTTTTCAATATTTTCCCAATAGAAACATCTTTGACGATTTGAAATCTTGACTGGTGTTGCTTAATGTCACACTAATTCCATTATGGCTATCCTTTTCTTTTAGTTGTTCAAACGTCATAATCCCAGTACAAACGAAGAGCTGGAAATGATGGAGAACCTGTTCGATAGTCTTTGTTCTTGTCTGATGTTGAGCTCCAATCGGGATCGTTTTCTGAAGGGGGAAGGGCTCCAGCTAATGAATTTAATGCTCAGGTAAAGGAAGTTTTCACACTACCATCCAAACAAAAGTCTATTACCCGGGCTTTTTCAATAGTGATTCTTGCTGAGGTTTGAGCAGGATTTGGCTAGAATGGTAAAATTAATAAATTTCGGAATTGTATTATTGCGTAATGCCAGAACCTATGCTTGAAACTAATATGGAGTTGACTAATTCAGTATGTGGGCAATACTCATCATATCAGGCAGGATTGTTGGATAAAGAAACAGTTAACATTGCAGTCCAGAGGCACATTGTCAGACAGGTTCTGGCAATGTGTATCCAATTTGAAACATTAATTATCTTTCAATAAAATCTGCCTGACCTGTTGTGTTTCCAGTATTATTTTTTTTAAATTTCAGATTTCCAGCAGTTCCAGATTTAAAAAAAAATATTCTTAACTTGCTGTTTATTTGGTTGTGTTAGTTGTTGTTTAAGGCGAGGGTGCCATTAGTTTAAAACTGCAGTTGCTAATTTGAAAAATTGAATTCCTTTCCTAGGCTGAGCATAGTGAAAATAAGACATAATAGCTCTGTATTTGGAGTATGTCAAACTTTTTCCATTTCCCTTCAAGTGTAAAGGCAGACAGTTTAATAAGACTATTGAAACAGGGAACTCATTTGAGGCTGAGAGAATAAATATTTCCAAAATCAATTGGGGACCGCATAATAACTGCATTGATTTCTAAAAGCTAGATGTTAACGACAATCATTCAGGCTTGCTTTACCCCATAGAACTCAAATTGACTGGTTAGTAGATGGAAACAATAAGACAAATATTACTAAAACTGTCATAAAGTAAGGAATTTGATGTATTTCATTGATTTCTAAACCTAATCTTTATTCAATAAATGTAAGATTCATAACAAGTGTATATTTTATTCACCTGTATTATAATGAAGCACTCAGCCAATTATTTATATACCAATGAATTTCTCATGGTGCAGAGAAAATTGTGTATCTTTCAGTTGTACTTGATGTAATAGATTAACACTAGCAACGGTGCCTCTGACAAACAGAATAACAGGCATAAGTCATTACTGTTACCGTGTGATCCATTGATTTCTGTACACTTGGGACATTTCTGTTATTAACAGCAGAACTTTAAAATATTATGAATCAACAGCACTCCTTAATGGCCCAACACTGCTTTTAATTAGATTTTGCTTAAACATGGATTACCTGTGTGGTTTTATTTATAAAGATTATAAAGCCATCTATATTTTTATGACTCATAATTTAGCAAACTAATTACTGTTGCTGCTGGTTTGGTGTAATTAGAAAGGCTGAAGAAATCATTGCATATTATGCTTGCAAGGCCAGTGATTAGAAAAGGGAGAGACACAAAATGCTGGAGTAACTAAGTAAGTGGGATAGGTAGCATCTCTGGGGAGAAGGAATGGCTGACGTTTCGGGTTGAGATCCTTCTTCAGACTGATTACATTGATACTGATCAGTTATCATTCAGACTAGAAATTGATGCCTGGTCAATTATCATTCAGCTAGAAAAGGAAGCCAGATTTCCATAGTAGCCTACTTTTACTTTTGATGTGATTTACAGAATACATTTTCCTTTTTTTTTTTTTTGAACTTCAGATCAAGCAGAACAATAAATTAATTTCTCCTTGAAGAGTAATTTAGGGGAATAAAGACGAAGTAGGTACCTTGAAAGGCAAGGCATGAACAGCACAGATCATTAGTGAAACTAAATATTCCAGGATTTCATTGCTTCAGGTGTGATAGAATTGGAGGGGCAAGAGGTGGAGGTGTTGCATTGCTTATCAGGGAAGATATTACAGCAGTGCTTTGGCAGGATAGATTAGAGGGCTCGTCTAGGGAGGCTATTTGGGTGGAACTGAGAAATGGGAAAGGGGTAGCAACACTTATAGGGGTGTATTATAGACCGCCAAATGGGGAGCGAGAATTGGAAGAGCAAATATGTAAGGAGATTGCAGATATTAGTAGTAAGCACAAGGTAGTGATTGTGGGAGATTTCAATTTTCCACACATAGACTGGGAAACACATTCTGTAAATGGGCTGGATGGGTTGGAGTTTGTAAAATGTGTGCAGGATAGTTTTTTGCAACAATACATAGAAGTACCTACTAGAGAAGGGGCAGTACTGGACCTCCTGTTAGGAAATGAGATGGGTCAGGTGGCAGAGGTATGCGTTGGGGAACAGTTCGGGTCCAGTGATCACAATACCATTAGTTTCAATATAATTATGGAGAGGGACAAAACTGGACCTAGGGTTGAGATTTTTGATTGGAGAAAGGCTAACTTTGAGGAGATGCGAAAGGATTTAAAAGGAGTAAATTGGGACAGTTTGTTTTATGGGAAAGATGTGGAAGAGAAATGGAGTACATTTAAAGGTGAAATTTTAAGAGTACAGAATCTTTATGTCCCTGTTCGGTTGAAAGGAAATCGTAAAAATTGTAAAGAGCCATGGTTTTCAAGGGAAATTGGACACTTGGTTCGGAAAAAGAGGGAGATCTACAATAGTTATAGGCAGCATGGAGTAAATGAGGTGCTTGAGGAGTATAAAGAATGTAAAAAGAATCTTAAGAAAGAAATTAGAAAAGCTAAAAGAAGATATGAGGTTGCTTTGGCAAGTAAGGTAAAAGTAAATCCGAAAGGTTTCTACCGCTATATTAATAGCAAAAGGATAACGAGGGATAAAATTGGTCCATTAGAGAGTCAGAGTGGCCAACTATCTGCAGAGCCAAAAGAGATGGGGGAGATATTGAACAGTTTCTTTTCTTCGGTATTCACCAAGGAGAAGGATATTGAATTATGTGAGGTAAGGGAAACAAGTAGAGTAGCTATGGAAACTATGAGGATCAAAGAAGAGGAAGTACTGACACTTTTGAGAAATATAAAAGTGGGTAGGTCTCCAGGTCCGGACAGGATATTCCCTAGGACATTGAGGGAAGTTAGTGTAGAAATAGCAGGGGCTATGGCAGAAATATTTCAAATGTCATTAGAAACGGGAATAGTGCCGGAGGATTGGCGTACTGCGCATGTTGTTCCATTGTTTAAAAAGGGGTCTAAGAGTAAACCTAGCAATTATAGACCTGTTAGTTTGACGTCAGTGGTGGGCAAATTAATGGAAAGAATACTTAGAGATAATATATATAAGCATCTGGATAAACAGGGTCTGATTAGGAACAGTCAACATGGATTTGTGCCTGGAAGGTCATGTTTAACTAATCTTCTTGAATTTTTTGAAGATGTTACTCGGGAAATTGATGAGGGTAAAGCAGTGGATGTTGTGTATATGGACTTCAGTAAGGCCTTTGACAAGGTTCCTCATGGAAGGTTGGTTAAGAAGGTTCAATGGTTGGGTATTAATGGTGGAGTAGCAAGATGGATTCAACAGTGGCTGAATGGGAGATGCCAGAGAGTAATGGTGGATGGTTGTTTGTCAGGTTGGAGGCCAGTGACGAGTGGGGTGCCACAGGGATCTGTGTTGGGTCCACTGTTGTTTGTCATGTACATCAATGATCTGGACGATGGTGTGGTAAATTGGATTAGTAAGTATGCAGATGATACTAAGATAGGTGGGGTTGCGGGTAATGAAGTAGAGTTTCAAAGTCTACAGAGAGATTTATGCCAGTTGGAAGAGTGGGCTGAAAGATGGCAGATGGAGTTTAATGCTGATAAGTGTGAGGTCCTACATCTTGGCAGGACAAATCAAAATAGGACGTACATGGTAAATGGTAGGGAATTGAAGAATGTAGGTGAACAGAGGGATCTGGGAATAACTGTGCACAGTTCCATGAAAGTGGAATCTCATGTAGATAGGGTGGTAAAGAAAGCTTTTGGTGTGCTGGCCTTTATAAATCAGAGCATTGAGTATAGAAGTTGGGATGTAATGTTAAAATTGTACAAGGCATTGGTGAGGCCAATTCTGGAGTATGGTGTACAATTTTGGTCGCCTAATTATAGGAAGGATGTCAACAAAATAGAGAGAGTACAGAGGAGATTTACTAGAATGTTGCCTGGGTTTCAGCAACTAAGTTACAGAGAAAGGTTGAACAAGTTAGGGCTTTATTCTTTGGAGCGCAGAAGGTTAAGGGGGGACTTGATAGAGGTTTTTAAAATGATGAGAGGGATAGACAGAGTTGACGTGGAAAAGCTTTTCCCACTGAGAGTAGGGAAGATTCAAACAAGGGGACATGACTTGAGAATTAAGGGACTGAAGTTTAGGGGTAACATGAGGGGGAACTTCTTTACTCAGAGAGTGGTAGCTGTGTGGAATGAGCTTCCAGTGAAGGTGGTGGAGGCAGGTTCGTTTTTATAATTTAAAAATAAATTGGATAGTTATATGGATGGGAAAGGAATGGAGGGTTATGGTCTGAGCGCAGGTATATGGGACTAGGGGAGTTTATGTGTTCGGCACGGACTAGAGGGGTCGAGATGGCCTGTTTCCGTGCTGTAATTGTTATATGGTTATATGGTTCCATGACAACATTTTACAACTGCATCCTTAAGCATGTTGCTCTTGATGTCCTGGTACGGTGATTATATATTTAGGACTCGTTTGAGTTTTAAATTTAAAGAACAGATCCTATATCAAATTTACCTTTACAAAGGCTAAATGTACATCCTTGATAATATGGTCCACATCTGTGTTTGTGATGAAGTGTCTATTTCAGTTATCACAGCAAGGTACTCCTGAGCATTGGATCGCTGGCTTTCGATCTCTGCTTACATAGTCGCATACTGGTATTTCAGTGTCAATGTGAAAGCGGGAGATTGAGATGCAAGAATCGCCCAACCAAAGGGAATCTCTTCATTTTATGCTGTTATTTCATTTTTGATCTCTGGACATTGGAAGAAACGAACCCTGCTAATGCAAATGACAAATATTAACAGTTCCTGACGTAAAACAAAATGTATTATTTACATAATTCAGCAAAAGCTTAAGGGGCCCAAGGTACTATTTTAAAATAATGCAGTAGTAATATTTTAGTTATGTCATTTGAGGGATTAATATAGACTACTTTGTTTTTAAGATGATACTTAAGTTTTGTTTTAAAGGGCAAATTATGTTTCTGAGAAAGGATAATGTACTGGCATTCCGTACCATTTAAGATGCAAGTAGGTCCTCAATATGGATAGGACATGAATTTAACTCTACTCCTTACTACTGAAAAGGGAATATTAGAGGAATAACATAAAGATGGGCACTAACATCTGAAGCTTGAAGCAGGCTTTTTAATATCAAGATGTACTTACGAACAAAAATTGGTATTGGATGATTTCGATTAATAAAACATACTATTTGCAACAGGTTTTCATATCATCCAAATATCCTTATTTTGTTTTTGTTTCTTCCTTCTCAAATTAATGTCCTGTTACTATGCCACACAGGGGAATTGTCTCCTCAGTAATGTCATGCACACCAAATTACCAGTTTATCCAGAGGTCTTTTGGAATAGTACACGGTTAACCTACGTTTCTTTCCAGTTAATTTGTTTTTTAGCTTCAGAAATAAGTAGGACCACTCCAAGTTCAAAGTCTAACAAGATTCTGCCGATCCTCCCCATGTTATGATGCATTTCTGTTTCTGAGAACTGTTTGTAAACTGTGCAGAGCGTTTAACTCGACCTTTTGGATATTCCCACAAGGCAGAGGTGCATGCAGCTTTGTAGCAGTTGGCAAATCCATCCAATTGGTCTCCCAAACACGTAGGTTGTAGGTTGACTCAAGTCAGGCATTCATAACCTGAGGAGGACCTTTACTTTAGACTTTAGAGAGACAGCATGGAAACAGGCCCTTTGGCCATCGTGTTTGTGCCAACCAGTGATCACCACGTACACTTGCGCTATCCTGCACATTCGGTACAATTTTACAGTTGTTTACAGAAGCCAATTAACTTAGAAACCTCTATGTCTTTGGAATATGGGAGGGAACCGGAGCACCTGGAGAACACCCACGGTGTCACAGGGAGAACATACAAACTAAACATAGTGGACCCGTAGTCAGGTTCAAACCCGGGTCTCTGGCGCTGTAAGGTAGTAACTCTTCTCCGGCGCCACTATGCCGCCTCATGACACATTCTAACATTTTGTACTTACCATTATCTATTAATCTCAGACAATTTAAAAAAAACAAAGATAATTTAAAGTTTTAAGAGCTAAAAAAAACTTTTTTTTATTTTAAGCATATAAGCTCCAATAGTTTTCTATAGAAAATAGCCATGATTGACACTTCCTTGCCCATGTTGAAATGCCACCACTGATTTAGATATACATCCAAAAACCAATGCATCAGTGTCTGCTGCACTCATTAGTCCGGGATGTGATCTGGGGTTCAAAGCACGAGCAGAGCATGGTTCCAAAGTCAGCACTCTGGGTGTGGGCCTGAGTCAGGATTGAGGTCCAGAAATCAAAGGTCAGCAGCAGAAACTGGAGTTCAGAATGCTTGTATATTTTGCTTTTCAACTGGGTAACATTTTGCGGCTGGGCGGCACGGTTGCACAGCGGTAGAGTTGCTGCCATACCGCACCAGAAACCCGGGTTCGATCCTGACTGTCTGTGCAGTCGGTATGGAGTTTGCATACTTGACTGTGACGAATAAACCTTGACTTGCCTCCCCACTCCAAAGACGAACAGGTTTGTAGGATAATTGGCTTGGTAAAATTGTAAATTGTTCCTAGTGTATGTAGGATAGTGTTAATGTGCGGGGATCATTGGTCTGCGCGGACTTGGTGGGCCGAAGGGCCTATTTCCACGTTTTATCTCTAAACCAATTTTTTTTAAATAAATTAAAAAAAATTAAAGTGTGTTTTGTTATGAATAAGAATAACATCCATGAGTTCAGAAAAACTGCTTGTCTGGTACTACCAACATCACATTGGTGACGGATTATTGTAGTTTTACTATAAATATGATTTAAGGCAAGTCTTAAAGGTTTTACAGAAATCTTTATAATAGTTGCATCAAGACAAGGGTTTGAGTGTTTTAATACATCTTGAATGATTCGTTTTATAGGGAAAAGAAAATGTCCCGAGCCAGTGCTTTAAAGGTGTTGGATCATGCTGTGATCGGTCCAGAAGGCTCTGATAACTGTCATAAGTTTGTAGACATCCTTGGACTACGAACAATATTTCCCCTTTTTATGAAAACGCCGAAGAAAATGAAAAAAGCTGGAATGACAGAAAAAGAACATGAAGGTAAAGCTGAGTGGTCGGATCCCTCAATCTTACCAACATTTTATAGATTTTTACATAGAATTAAAGGAAAGTTTACAGGATTACCAGAGTAGTTACCCACTGACAACCACTAAACACAGTTTTAGTTAATTTTTATAAAAGCACTGTTCAAATATTTCCAAACAAAATGCATTAAAAAAAATCCCTCCCACGAAACTGAATCTTTTACTTTATCAAAGAGCAAAAGAGTAGCGAGAATTCTTGAGCCATAGGTGGGTCGCCAGGAGGTCCTAATGGGTTGACAGGAGGTCGAACGTTCTCGTAGGTTGTAGCCGGTGCTGACCGGTGAATTTCATTGGCTCATTGGGGAAAAAATGGAAAGCAGTTTAGTTTTAACTGACTGGTAATGTTAAATGTCCGCCGAGCTTCACAGCCATGTATCTCTGGCTTCTTAAAAGTTGTCTCCACTCCTTCTCCCCCCTCTTCCCAAGGACTTACTGTACACTGTGCTTTAGCCGTCTTAATTACAGCGCCAACCTTCCTGTTCATCGCGGTGTGTGTCTGTATCACCTTGGCTTTGCACCGTGTGAATTATTTAGACAGCGCTCCCCCCGCTTGCCCTGTCCCCCGCCTGCATAACGGGCTGATGAAGGAAGCGATGTGTTTGTGTGTTCAACTCTGACAGTCGCCGTTCCAGTCGCCGGTTTTTCAGGCGACTGCCGGCTACTTGACAGTCGCCGGCAGTCCGCTGAAATATCGCCTAAGTGGGACAGGCCCACTCTTCACAACAGAATTACAAGTCTGTAAACACAATATGCACCATATATAATAAACAAAGATTTAGCTAATTAATGAATGAAAGGATCGTACAATACATCCAACTTTACTGAGGATGTCTAACTAGGTGGCTCTGAGTTGAGGATGCAGAGAGGCTATATGAAGACATAGATAGATGAAGTGAATGGGATAGGACAAAGCAGGTAGAATATAATCTGGAGAAATGTAATGTTATCCATTTTAGGGACAAAGCAGAAAAGCAGAGCATTCTTGTGTATGTGTCAAGATCTAAATAAATAAGTAATATCAAATGAAAATGCAGTCGAAATTGGTTAAATCACCACTGCAAGGCATAGATTTGAATGCTACATGTGTTTGAAAAAAACTGGCATAGGAATTTTTCAAATCTATTTAGCATGTAATTAAGAGGCTTTGGAAATTAGAAATAAGCAATGTGTATACATCCTTTGTTATGTTAAGCAATAAGCAAGAAATAAAACAAACACTAATAGTCAAGTAATACTATTGCAGCTTTAATAGGAAAGTGCAAAAATATGATAGAAGGGAACTGCAGTAATTCAGTGGTATTACTGAGCATTTTGACTGGACTAATCAAGCTGGCATGGGTGCTGTGGAAGGGCAATGTGTGGAGTGCATTAAAACAATGATGGGAGGTTCAATCACCTCCAAGGAAGTTGTATTGATATTCTTTAGGGAAGAATGGGTGATCTTATGGAAGCAGAAGAACTAAGGGGGTGTGACAGGGTAGGTGTTTCCATTAGCGGGCAAGTCTCTAAGGAGGAGACATAGTTACAAGATACGTATGTGGTCATTTAAAACTGATTTGCAAGGGAATTTGTTCTCGCAGATGGTGCTGAATCTCTCTTCCCTGGAGGGTTGTGGAAGTTAGGTCACTGATGATCTAGAAATAGATAACATTTTGAAAGATCGGGGAGTTGAGCGCTGTGCGAACTGGTACATAAGTGTAGTTCAGGACTGAGGCAGAGAAACCATAATCATATGGAATGGCAGAATAGGTTTTAAGGCCCAGGTCTATCACTTCTGAATTTTGGATACAGGGCATTAATTAATCATGCTTTCACGAAATGATTTAATACGGGACTCCAGATTAGAACTAGAGTTTGTGGCTTGAAACTAGACCAACAAATAGTTAATCTCCAAATCTCGGATTCTTTTCATTCAATATATTATTCTAACATCAGAATGTTTCTGATATATATTTTGCGCAATCTGGAAAGGAAGCTAGTATTTTACCCATTGAAAAATAAAATCATTTTTGGTTCTTCTCTTAGTACAGCACAATTCTAAAAATTTGCTATATTAAAAAAAGTATCCTGATGAAAAATTCAGGTCCTTACTTTGTTCTTTCATCAATACTGTCATATCACCAAGTCTTAGCTGAAATAATTCAAGTGCAGTGCACAAATATTTGAAAATATAAATCGGGAATTTCAATTTTGCCACAACAAAACATGGAAAAACCTCCACTACAAACAGTATTGGCAAGAAACCAACAACAAAGCATATTGACAGGTTACCACGGCAACATTGATTTCTCGCGCTCCTGTACAAAGCTGGGGGGTTTTTTAATTTGATCATATACAGCAATCAATTCTTCATGCAATTACCTACTCAGAACCACAAACACATCCAGTTATTCAGTTGCTCTGCTCATAGTAAATATAATTATTCTTGGATGTTCGTAAAATAGTATACTGCATATTTTCTCCTGTTTACAGTTGTTTTGAGTGCATGGATCATTTCCTCCAATCAAAAGTCTAGTTTTTTCAACCACATTAATTTTTTTCCTTTCCATAATTTTTACTAAATGGAATGGTTTGCTGAGTAATTCTGGAAAACGGTTTAAACCTTTGTGTTTGGAGTTGCATATCATCCAGATGGGGTTCGATCGGCACACTTTAATCTCCTAAAATATTAGTGTATCAAATGGTCTCTATTTCTGACATTTGTTTCGTGTTTGAGATGTAAATGACCTTAAAACTCAGCATGAGCAGGCATTGATGATTTTGCTTCATGACTTTGTCCATTAAAGGTAATGCAACACTGGGGTTTATAGCAAGTGAGAGAGAATTAAAAAATAAAAGTGCACTGGTGAATTTGTATAGAAACATATGGCCATAGTTATTGTACTCTTTCCAGTGGATATATTGAAAGATTGTAGATGTTGCAATTCAGAAGTGGTAGAAAATTAAAGTACAAGTAAAATAGGTTTGTGCAACTAAAGATAGAGGGCAGAAAAAATATATGTGGGAATGAAAGGCAGGAAGAATTATCATTGGGTGATAAAGAAATGGGTGGTACTATTTATTTTCATTATGGAAGTCAGAATAAAGGGGAGCTAAGAGTGAAATTAAAGTGAGGAGTGTATTACCTTCGAAGATGAAGGAAGCCAGGAGTTAACAGATCCAGTCTGAAGAAAGGTCTCGACCCGAAACATCACTCATTAGTTCTCTCCAGAGATGCTGCGTATCCAGCTGAGTTACTCCAGCTTTTTGTGTCTATTTTTGGTTTAAACCAGCATCTGTAGTTCCTTCTTACATAGTTAACAAATCCCCTCGGCCTGATAATCCCAAAATCCTTGAATGGTGTTAAATGTATTGGTGATCATTTTCCAAAACTCTGTGTGTTCTAGAATAGTGCCAACGTAGTAAAAGATTGGAATTTAACATTGCAATTGAAGTAAGGACGAGGAAACTAGATCAGTTCACCCAATGTGCGCAAGTAGGAAAATAACATGATTCATTACTAAGGACATGGTGACAGAGCACTTAAATCATAATGTGATTTATTATAAATAACATGCTTTTATAAAAGGAATATTGTGTTTGACAAATCTAAGTTTCTTTCCTGACCATGTTCAGCAAGGTAGATGGGGAGAATCAGTGCGCATAAGATATATGGATTTTCAAAAGGCAAAAAATAGTAATAAAATAAAGAACATGCAGTGTTGGAGCATGACTTAGTATATTTAGAGAATTGATTAAAAGACAGAAAGTTATAAGAACATTTTAACACTGTTGGTAAGGGTGTCATTGGGCATCCGACTATTTATATGATTTATATTGGATGACTTGAACGGAGAGAGACACATATCCAAATTTAGTGATCATAGAAAGATTGATGGAATAGTGAGCTGTGATAAAGCAGATGGTTAAATGAGTGGAATGCAAGGGTAGATGGACAATAATGTGGGAAAATATTAAGCGTCAATTTTGTAGAAAGTATAGCAAACTATGTTTATGAACATTTGTTTTCTCTGGGTGGTCAGATTCTTCCCACATTCTAAAGACGTGCAGTTTTGTGGGTTAATGGGCTCCTGTAAATTGTCCTTCGTCTGTAGGATAGAACTAGAGTAGGCGTGACCATTGGCCAGCACGTACTCGGTTGGCCAAAGGGCCTGTTTGTTTAAAGGAAGGATTGAATACAGATCCCAGGAGACGGGAATGTGGGAAACGTCACCCAATGAACTTGATGCTGAAGCATCGGGATTATTAAACAAACAATAGTGAATTGTCGCCAAGACTTGGAGTCAGCTGTTTGCACCAGGATTGAGGAGAAATGAATTTACTCAGTTGTGAATCTTTGGCATTCTTTTCCTCAGAAGTGTAGATATTAGTTATTATGCGCCCATGTGAATAAGATCAAAAACATTTGTTATTTGAGGATTCCAAGCCAAACCAGGTTAAGCCACAAATTAATGACTCACTAAAAGATGGAATAAGCTCATGGTACAAACTAATTGACATGGCTTTGGGGAGAGTGAGAATGGAGAATGATAAGGAGGATGGAATGGTTGCCTGTGAGTGGAGAGAAAATAAGCAAGAAGATGATTGATTAGGAATTGTCAACTTTGACTGCGTGAACTCTGTACTTAACTTGTGAACTATTATACTCAAGACAGTGTAGAAAGAAAGCAATGTGCAAAATTGCTTCGAGAATAATGGCATTTAATATACTGGATAATATTTGAGATCGTAGAGAGGCTAAAGAACGTTTTTTTAAATAATTTGTGATGGACAATAAAAAGGGTAAAGCCAATACCACAGAAATGGAAGCGGTTGCTACTGTTGATGAACAATCTATGGGCCATTTCAGACGTGCGGATAAAGAAGGAAAGAAAGAGAATCGAATGTAATCCTTTCAGAGTGAGTACGGTTAAATTGGAGATGGGGGAAAAAAATTGGAATTTAATTGGAAGAAGAAACGGGTATGCAGAGCAATGGAATGGAGTTCAGTGCAGAAGCTGATATATTTTTGAAATTAACTAATGTCCCAAAATATATTTACTCATTACCTGTGATTTCATAGAAAGTTGCTGGAGATGTCCTCTTTGTGGGTTATCTTCATTCTTCCTTCTGTCTTGGCATATTGCAAAGCTGCAGTCAGTATTCCTGGCTTGTTCAACCATTAGATGTGAGACTGAGAAATATCCGAAGAGCTAGTGCTCGATGCCCGTTCTCATCGGCCTCAGTTTTGACCTACCTAATACGACTCTGTTCATTTGAATGAAATTGATAAAGGTGATTAAAAAGTTAAATGCGTTGTGGAACAACGTGGATTTTTTAAAATTCTTTAGTTCCCTTTTACTTAAAAATACCTTGTGCTATAAATTATGTTACCAGGCAATCAGGAACATCCTCATAATCTGCCACATGAGGCATGTATTGTAGGACAGCAATGACAATTAGGCTGTATGCATAATCAGACCTAAAATCATAACCTGGAGAGCAATCCTGATCTGCCTTCAAATCAATTGGGATCCAGTCCATTTCTTCTGAGCTTCTGCACAGGATTTGGGGCATGCGTTTGTACATCAGAACATCAGGCATAACGTTTATACACAGAAATCTATGTAGAGTCGTTTATATTTGTGCTGTATTGATGGCATTGTGTTGGTATGTCAGAGACATCAAAGGTTATAATCAGTGACTGATTTAATTTATGCATAGTGCCTTTTCAATTACTTTTACTGTGCTAGGACATTTAGTTGGAGGAGAAAATGTAATTTAAATTTATTGGCCATTTGAACTCCAGGACACATAGTTTGCCCTCTGGAACGATTTATAAGATATTTGCATTCTAGTGCTCGAAGTTAGCTTCTATTTAAAGCAGTAACCTCGATGCCCCATCAACTATTAAGCATTCAAATCCAATCTAGTCTTTTTTTGGCATTTCCATGGGATTTGAATTTTTGAAGATTTTACTTAAAGTCTTTCTTGGCCTAAGTAAAGCTTTGCTTTAGATATCAGTAACATCACACTTAATCCAAACAAGACATTTACACCTTTGTCTTCATACTCGGCTATCCAAATACCTCAGTGCAATTTTCACCATTTATTACCGGTTGTATTTTTTCAAGAGATACAGTGTGGATACGGGCCCCTCAGCCCACCGAGACTGCACTGACCAACAATCACCTGTACATTATTTTTATCCTACACATTAGGGACACTTTCAACAAGCCAATTAACCTACAAACCCTTACGTCTTTGGAATGTGAGAGGAAACCGGAGCACCTGGAGAAACCCACATGGTCACGGGACGAATGTGCCAACTCTGTACAACCAGCACCTGTTGTCAGGATCGAACCTGGGTCTTTTGCGCTGTAAGGCCGCAACTCTACCGTTGCACAACTGTGCTGCCCTACCGCACCACTATGCCGCAAAAAGCTGTTTGCAAGTTCAAGTTCAAGTTTATTGTCATGTGTCCCTGATAGGACAATGAAACTCTTGCTTTGCTTCAGCACACAGAACATAATAGGCATTGACTACAAAACACATGAATAAATAAACTGATAAAGTGCAAAATGACAGATAATGGGTTATTAATGTTCAGAGCTTTGTCCGAGCCAGGTTTAATAGCCTGATGGCTGTGGGGAAGTAGCTATTCCTGAACCTGGTCGTTGCAGTCTTCAGGCTCCTGTACCTTCTACCTGAAGGTAGCAGGGAGATGCATAAATGTAATAACTCAATTCTGCGTTCTATCAAATCAGCAAAAATTTTAGTTCTCTTCATTTGAAACTATAGATTTTAGACTTTAGAGATACAGCGTGGTAATATGCCCACCGGCCCACCAAGTCCGCGCCGACCAGCAGTCAGCCGTACACTAGCACTATCCTACACATTAGGACATTTGCAATTTTATAGAAGCCAATTAACCTACAAATGTGTGCATTTTTGGAGTGTGGGAGGAAACCGGAGTACCCGGAGAAAATCCACACGATCACAGGAAGAATCTACAAACTCCATGCAGACAGCACCCGTAGTCAGGATCATACCCGGGTCTCTGACGCTATAAGGCAGCAACTCTACTGCTGTGCCCCCTCTGCTTTTTATAACTTTTTTGCTTGTTTGTGAGGTATTCCAAGGATAAGACATTTAACATGATCTTACTAGTGCTGAAAACCTATCCATAAATTATGTTTTGAAATCATTACATTGATTTCATTTAGTATTTTAATAGGATTGAGCAGTCAGATTGGATTTATGTAAGGAAAATCATGTTTGCCAAATTGGAATCAAAGGATGAGGAATATTTGAATGTCCATAGTTTTTTTTTAAAGGTAGCTCACTTCATTGGTCAACAATCTGGAGATATGTGTTTTCAAACTTCTGTACCTCTTGCCTGATGGCAGAGGAAGAAGGAATGACCAGGATGAGACTGGATCTTGATTATGCTCGTGGCTTTGCTGAAACAGCATGAAGTGTAGATGGAAGGGAGGTTGTTTTGATTGATGGTCTACGTCCACAACATAACACTTAATGAGAGATGTCGCAAAATCTTTAAGAAAATCATAGCTTATTATGAATGTGATTGTTATTTCATTTAAAGTTGACTAAATCTGAGGTAATGATTAAAATGTGGTTTGTATTTCTTCTCAGGGAGTATTCTAATAATATAATGACAATGCATTTGGGATCAACCATTCAAATAATGCCAACAAACTAATTATTCATCTGAAAAGCTTTGTGAGCAGCAGATTCTGCTTTTTTTTTTCTTCTTCTTCTTTCGAATGGCGTGCACAGCCTAAAGTTGTAGGACAATTTGTTCTATTTTACCTTATTTGATTGTGCATGCCAGGTTGATTGCATTCGTCAAAACGGCGGACCACGTGAAGGTCCTTGAAGTAGTTTGAAGTAGTTCATGAGTAGTTCAATGTAGTAAAGAATAAAAGATATTGGTAATTTAACCCATTCAACAAAGGGTGCAGAGCAGATTTATGAGGATATTGGCAGGATTTGATGGCCTAAGCTATGGAGCAAGGTTGGACAGGTTTGGATTTTATTCCTTGGAGGGCAGGAGTATGAGATCACATGACGCCTAGTTAGGGTAGATGCACAGTGTCTTTTACCCAGAGTAGAGAAATCAAGAACCGGAGGACATAGGTTTAAGGTGAGAGTGAAAAGATTTAATAAGAACCTGAGGGGCAACCTTTTCATACAGAGGGTGGTGGGTATGTGGAACGAGCTGCCAGAGCAGGTGTTTGAGGCGGACATTATAACAACATTCAAAAGATATTTGGGCAGGTTGGACAAGATAGGATATGGGCCAATCGTGGGCAGGTTGGTCTAGTGTAGATGGGGCATATTAGTCAGCATGGCCAAGTTGGGCAGAAGGGCCTGTTTCCATGCTGTATGATTCTATGGCAATGAGTATTTTGACGTCGTCCATTTTTATATTGTATGCCCTCAGTGGAACTTTAAAATGTCAGGGCACTTTTCAAACAAAGGAAAGGCTTTTTCTAACATTGTTCAATAGTTATTCCTTAACAATGGCCATTACTACTTTCCAATAGTGTAAACATTGCCTGCCATATTTTTGACAGTAAAATTAAGATTAAAAGCATATCTTGGAAATTCTTGTGGTGAAGGTATGTCTAGAATTCTTTTTATTGCGGTGTCGTCCTGGGTTTTAACTCAACAATAAAAAAAACTATCATATTTACGTCAGGATTGAAAGTTAATTAGAGGAAACCTTGCAAGTAGTTCGCATATGCCCAGTCCTTTTGTCCAATTTGATGGATGTGGTAGCCTCGGGCAGTGCTGTCAAAGAAATCTTGACAAATGCATTGTATCATGGAACATAGTCCTGTCGGAATGTGCTGATGATGGAAGAAATAAACAGTAGACAGATATAGAAGCAAGGTGCCTTGTTTTGGAGAATGCAGGCATTCTGAAAATGTAAAATATTTAATTATATTCCTGACTTGTTCCTATTAAAAGTTGGAACGGCTTTGGGAAGATGGGAGGAATTATGCCCAGCAGAGAATATTGGCATCTATCATGTTCATGCAGTCACAATATTTTTGTAGCTGATCTTGTGTTATGTGGTAATATTCCCCATGATGTTAATGATGGACTTAGCAACACTACTGCTATTAAATGATAAGGAGAGGTTACACAACTCCCTTGATGGAGGCTGCCTGAACGTCTTGCATTGTAGCACAGATGTTAATGGCCTGTCCCACGAACGCGACTTTTCATCGACTGTCTTCGACCTTCAAGCTCGAGGGCACTTGCCTGAAAAACCTCGAGCCGGAGCGACCGTCAGCGATGAAACCGCGAGCCGGATCTACCGTCCGTACACACACACGCATACGCTCGCGCACACACACACACACACACACACACACACACACACACACACACACACACACACACACACACACACAATTAGAGAGCGCGGAGAGGAGAGAGAGAAGGGGGGGGAGTGGAGTAAATACTTTTAAGACGCCAGACATCTTTTAATAAAGTTTAGCGGGCATTTAACATTACTAGTCGGTTTACTAACCTTTTTTTTCTCAACAAGCTTTACCTTCGACTACTCTCAATTACCTTTGATTGCCTTTTGATTACCTACGAATAGCATTACGACCTACATTGACTAAACCTACGAGCAAAAAAATATTGATTTTTCTTTTTCCCATGGCGACCTTTTTTTGTTTGCGGGCATTTTTCAGCTTGCTGAAAAAAACGCTGCGACCTAACTAAGGCCTCGAGTACGCGGGGGCAACTGCCAAGCATGAAGGAGAGTTATGCTCGAGAGTAGGGCCTCGTGTCGACCATGCTGCGAGTATTAGTCGAGGGCAAACTCTTCTAAAGTCGCGAATTAGGTCCCCGTAGTGGGACAGGCCCTTTACTTATCAATTTGAGCCTGAAGGTTATTCACTGCATGCAGTCATGGTAGGTTCGTTATCTGAGAGGCAGTAAAGTAAATTAAATTAACTTCATGCCGTCATCAGTAGGCATCATTACTCCTGACATGGAGGAAGATGCAAATAACATGTATGATCACTGTTAATGTGCCAATGGTAAGGCTGGGATGGTAATTAGCTGGATTGGATTTTCTTGATCTTTTAATATCCTGGACATGTGTTCCTGCATTCGGCCATACACTTTTAAGTATGCATGGCATTGCTCCAGCATGCTCTTCCATAATTGTCATTGAATCAGAGTTATCTTGTAAACCTTTTAGCCAACATTTTGATACATTTTTTAATATTTTTTAAAGTAAGTGAAGTTGAAGTAATAATTTAGCCTTATAGAATTGGGCAGAGAGTATGAGGAACTGAATGGCCTGCTCCTGCTATTATTTATTATGTTCTTTGTTTTATTTCACAGAACACGTTTGTTCAATTCTTTCTTCCATGCTTCGGAATTTGAAAGGTCAACAGCGAACTCGACTACTTAACAAATTCACAGAAAATGACTGTGAAAAGGTAATCTTATCTTTATTTTTTATTCTGGGTTGTTAATGGGGAAAACACCTGCTTTCATCTAGCAATAGAGAATGAAGTACTGTAGCTAATTTTGAATCAGTAAACTTGAAAATGAGCAGCAAGTAAAATATTGCAAATTAAATGAACTGCAGAAGCTGGTTCATACCAAGGATAGACACAAAATGCTGGAGTAACTCAGCGGGTCAGGCAGCACCTCTGGAGAAAATGGATAGGAAACGTTTTGGGTTTGGACCCTTCTTCAAACTGATTGTGGGAGGCGGGGAGGGGGGGTGGGGGGAAGTTTACTGATAGGCTGCCTGTTGGCTAGGGATGGTGTAATCACAAAAGGGATACATCGCAGAAAGGTCGGTATGGGAATGGGAAGGGGAGCAACCGGGAGATCCAGTAGACTTTGGTGGATCGTGTGTAAGTGCTCAGCGAAATGGTCATCGAGTTTACGTTTGGTCGCGTCGATGTAGAGGAAGCCACGTTGAGGAGACCGGAACAGTAAATGAGGTTAGACGAGGTGCAAGTGAATCTCAGTATCACCTGGAAGGTCTGTCGAGGTCCCTGACTGGAGTTGTGGGTGGAGATACGAGGACAGGTGTTGCATCCCCTGCAGTTGCAAGGAAAAGTACCTGGGCTAGGAGTGGCTTGGGTGGGAAGGGATGAGTGAACCAGCGAGTTGCGGAGGGCGTGGTATCTGCGGAAGATGTGATTAGTGGTGGGATCGCATTGGAGGTGACGGTCAAAATTCTGCAAATCTGTACTGACATTCTCAACACAAGGTTCATTTACATTGCTCACCATGACTTATTCCATGGCAGTTTAGGAAGAGCTTTGTCAACAATGCTCATTATTAGGTAATCTCTTTTGAGTCATCTTTCTCGTCATTTTTAAAAGAGTAGATTCTTTTAAAAGTTCAGTGCACGTTATCAACAGAAAATTTGTTAAATTGAGCAAGCTGTGAATTACGTGGATCTCAAAAGGAAAAGTCCTATAATGGCCATGGTTATTTTCACGCGCAAGGCCATTACACGGTATTTTCAAATATATTGTAACTATTAAATTATGTGTACATAAATGCTAACTGTATACATTGTTTTGACAGTATATTTGAAATGTAGTTACACAATTGCAGTAAAACTTACATTTCTAAATGAGGTGCTATAACATCCTCATAATTGATCTGGTGCCTCGTCCCAGTATTAATGTGACATCATTGCCCACAGTTATTGAGAAAAACATTTAATCACAGGCTATCAATTTTGCCTTACTAATCTTTTTATGCAAATAGCTTTTGCAAGTTGGTGTCAGGAAGTCTCTAGTTTATTTTTCATCACTGAAGCACAGTGCTGTTCAGAGAGTCTCAGAAATAATGATGATTTAGTTATAGCATCAATGTAGATTCTTATTCATCAAATGAACATTCATGTATTTTTCCTAAACATGCACAGTTTTGCATTAGTGCCAAAAATGAAACAGTTTTGGGGCAGGTGGTTCATGAGCCCGCCCATTACAGGGCACAATCGGGAAACCATTATCTGTACGGAGTTAGTTCTTTCTCCTCGTGACCTGCATGGGTTTTCTCCGATATCTTCGGTTTCCTCCCACACTCCAAAGACGTACAGGTTTGTAGGTTAATTGGCTTGGTATAAATGTAAATTGTCCCCAGTGTGTGTAGGATAGTGTAGGTTTGCGGTGATTGCTGGTCGGTGCGGACTAGGTGGGCCGAGGGGCCTGTTTCAGTCCTATCTCTCTCAACTATACTAAACTAAATGTGGTAATTGGCAAAGCCATTGTGATTCCCATCGCTCAAAGCCCCTGGTAAATGATGCCAATACTGCAGCAATGATAATAGTTTTCATGGTTTCATAGGCCTCAGACAGGTTGCTGAAGCTTTATTGCCACCACTTCCTGTTGTCACATGTGGCTCAGCCAAGAGAGAAAAGCTGAAATTGGCCTGCGATTTGCACATTACTAAATAGCATTCATCACTGGTCAAAATACTAACTGCAATAAATTCTTGCCTGTAAATTGTGATTATTTCCTTCATACAAATGTGACAAGCCATGAATTGTCTTCAATAGAAGCTGGTGAAATTGGGTTCTTGCATTTTGTAGGCTAAAGTGGCCTTTGATTAATGGCTATTTATGTTTCCTATAGGTCGATCGACTAATGGAGCTGCATTTTAAGTATCTGGAGGCTGTGCAGATAGCGGACAAGAAGATTGATGGAGAAAAACATGTATGCATTAGCAAAACCTTTATGCATCTCTTGCAAACCTTTATGTTAATCTCTACCTCAACAACTAGTCAGATGAATCTGATTCTGGTAATTTTAGGGAATCACAGCATTGCACCAAAGCTCTACAGGGTTACATTTGGCACTTTGTGAATACATTTTACATGGGGCAATGAAAATAGGTTTATAGATAAAAGCTTTCAGCTTTTTAAGTTTAATTTATTTATTGTAATTGCCTAAAACCATAGAAAGAAGTCATATGTAACTAGGTTGCTTGCAACTAAATTTGGGAGTTTATTTCGGATAAATGTGAGGTATTTATTTTGGGAAGTCATACCTTCACAGTGAACAATGGGGTGCTTGGACTTTCACACTGAACGACAGGGCCCATGGAAGTGTTGGAAGAGCAGAGAGATCGAGGAGTGCAAGTACATAGTTTCATGGAAATGGTATCAAAGGTAGGTACGATGTTGAAGAAGGCTTTTGCCACATTGGCCTTCATCGGTTAGGGAATAAAGTATAGAGTCAGGATGTTTTGTTACAGTTGTACAAGAGACTCGTGAGGCTGCATTTGGAGTATTGTTTAGTTTTGTTCACCCTGCTAGACAAAAAGTTGCCATTAAGGTGGAAAGTGTGTAGAAAAAACTTACGAAGATATTGCTTGGACTCGAGGGTCTGAACTGTAGGGAGATGTTTATACATACAGTGCGGAAACAGGCCCTTCGGCCCACCAGGTCCGCGCCGACCAGCGATCCCCGCACATTAATACTATCCTACACCCACAAGGGACGATTTTTACATTTACCAAGCCAATTAACCTACAAACCTGTACGTCTTTGGAGTGTGGGAGGAAAACGAAGATCTCGGCGAAAACCCACGCAGGTCACAGGGAGAACGTACAAGCTACATACAGACAGCACCTGTAGTCGGGATCGAACCCGGGTCTCTGGCGATGCATTCGGTGTAAGGCAGCAACTCTACCGTTGCGCCACCATGACCGCCTTAACTGTAGGGAGATGTTGATGAAGGGAATAGATGTTGAGCAGGCTAGGACTTTATCACTTGGACCACAGAAGACTGAGGGCGATCTTATGGAGGTGGGTAAAATTGTGAGGGGAATAGACGGGGTGAATACAGAGTCCTTTACCTAGAGTCGTGGAATCTAATTTTTTGGTTTTGATCTACTCTTTTTTAAATCATTTTTGGATTGCTTCCTCCTTTTATTTACTTTTTAAAACTGCTGACTTGGGTCTCTTCCTTTTGGGTTTCAAGCCAGTGTACCTTGATGTCAGTGAAAATGTTTCTTATCCTGTTATCCATGTTTATCCAGGATATGGTCCGCCAAGGGGAAATAATCGATGATGATATGGAGGATGAATTTTATCTGAGGCGTTTGGACGCTGGCCTCTTTGTCCTTCAGCTAATTTGCTACATAATGGTGGAGAGCTGCAATGCTGGAATCTCTCAGGTGATTTAATAATCCATTTACCAACAATTCTTCTTATCACAGTGTATGTGGGAGGAGGTCATTTTTATTACATACTGTGTGAGAAAATTTAGGTTGACTCAAAAATTATTAATTATGATCATTGCTTCATATAAACACACTAATTTCTCCCTTTCCTTTACTAGACGTCCTCGGCTAGACTTCCTGTTTCATTAACATACCACTCACCAATGGAAAAGTAATAACCCGGTGTAATTGAATTAAGATCTTGGTGCTTAAAAAATGCAAGGATATTAAAAGGCCTACTGTACCTCTAAAAATTATAGCAGAATAAATCTATTAGTATTTTTAATTTCAAGATCTGAATGATTATTTTTGTAAGTGTTGATCTACCACAGCGCTTGGGGTTAAGAGGCTGGAATCTCTCTATCTCTCGTTCTTTCTCTCCCTCTCTCCCTCTCTCTCACTCACTCTTACCTCGGCATTCCCGGAATCATTTGGTGTTTTTCAAAGACAACTGCATCTGCAGTTCCTTCCAAAAGAAGAAGAACCTGGCCCGAAACAACTCCTAATCCATTCCCTCCACAGATGCCGCCTAGCCCGCTGAGTTCCTCCAGCACTCTATGTTTTTTATTTAACTCTGAAATTAAAGATAGACGCTGAAGGAACTCAGCGGGCCAGGCAGTGACTCTGGAGAGAAGGAATGGGTGACGTTTCAGGTTGAGACCCTTATTCAGACAATCACAAGTACTCTCACCGACGAGAGTTCAGTTCAGTCTGAAGAAGGGTTTCGACCAGAAACGCCACCCATTCGTTCTCTCCAGAGTTGCTGCCTGTCCCGCTCTAGGTTTAAACAGAGCACTGTCAGTTTAACGCGTGGGAATTTAAACAAAGAGCTGTCGGCTGCAGCGCTATGGGTTCTAAATGTAGCGCTACCGGCTGAAGCACTATGGGCTTTACACATAGCACTATGGCCACAGCGCTATGGGTCACAGACTGTTCAGGAAAATTCTCATATAACAATGAGTCTTTGGAATTCTCTTTCTCAGTGGAAGTTGAGCCTTTGATTATTTTTCAGGCAATGGTAGAATTCTGGATAAGCCTAGTGGTGAAAGGTTACCAATGGGATTGCAGTTACATTGGGATTGGTTTTGATTTTACAGAACGGTGGGTGGGCTCAAGGGGGAGAGGGAGGGAGAAAAAAAGGAAGGAGGGAGGAAGAGACATGGAGGGTGGGAGGGACAGAGGGAGAGAAGGATGGAGGGGGAGGGGGGGAGAGGGAGGGATGGAGGGGGAGGGGAGGGAGAGGGAGATTCCAAAATGGCTTCTACATCATCATCTGGTGCTAAAAGCAGGAAGCAGCCGTTCAAACAGCAGTATACAAAGAGATGGCAATGAATGCACTTTCAAGTAAGGTGTATAGAAGACATGTCAATTCGTAGCAAAGGTATGCATTCTTGTACTCTTGGGTACATTAAAAATAACATTTTTTTCAGCAAAATGGCACCGTGTAAAAATACTGATTTCCTTAGAAAAATACTGATTTTCAGGTGCTAGACTACTAAAATGCTCTTGAGAAAACTTGGCAGCTCTGTTATTGTATCATTCAGTTGGTTGAGCACTGAATCACATAAAGGATAAATGTGACCATAAGTCTACCCCTTGATTAAGATTCCAGTTTGGTAACTTCTTAGGTACTTGATTCACCTGGAATACATGCATCTCCCCAGTTCCATTTTCTTCCTGTCAATATCACAGCTATTGCCTGCCAAAAATAAGAAATCTATTTTAGAACAATATTTAGCTAGCTTTGACATTGGATAAATGTACATGTTAACAAACTTAAGAATTATTTGATATGTTCACTCTAAAGAAACACTATTGGAACAACTAGAGATTTAATAGCCAGTTGTGACTGGAGAAGGAGTGCACTGAAATTATATTTGTGTTCGTTTTCAGATAAGGCAGCGTGTGCACCAGATCCTGAATATGCGAGGTGGTTCAACCAAAGTGGTCAGGCATATCATGAGAGGTATGATCTAAGACATTCAGCAGCAAAGGCAGTAATTTTAAATGTTTCTATATTTTCACCAGCTGGATAATCAAATACCTTATTTTCATATTAAGTAATATCGTGTTTCCAGAAAACAACCACTTATCATTCCAATTGCATTTTATATGACCCAATTATTCGATGCCACCATACTTTGCTGGCCTATGTACCATTGTGTACTGTTGCTGATATATACCACTTTATCTGGATGTTCTTACTTTGTACATGTTCTTTGCAACTGTAAGCTAATCAAACAGCTTACTAAGGTAGGTGGTGACATTTCTCTCTTCAGATTGTTGCCTGTATTAGTATTGCAATAGAACTGTTAACCTTATAACAGGAGTGGGAAGATTTTTCCCTCAAGGGGACCATGATTTGTTTCATTCATTTTTATTTGTTCATATTGTATTAGATCAGAGGAACATTTAGTGTGTTCCAATCAATAAATTTTATGAACAAGTTAAATGTAATTATGTGGATGAGAACCACACACTTTTATGAAAGAGTTCACTTTATCCTGTAAATCCAATACTTGAGGCAGTTGATCTGGGATGATTCATGTGCTTTCATCAGC
The DNA here is from genome assembly GCF_010909765.2 of Amblyraja radiata. NCBI lineage: Eukaryota > Metazoa > Chordata > Chondrichthyes > Rajiformes > Rajidae > Amblyraja > Amblyraja radiata. The sequence continues at coordinate 16,240,907 of NC_045978.1, read as the reverse complement.
CTGACGGGGAGGGAGATTGCAACCTTCACGTGGTCCACCCTGTTTCGACTAATGCAATCAACCCGATGTGCACAAACAAGATCAAATAGAACAAGTTGACCTACAACTTAGGCTGTGCACACCATGCGCAAGAAGAAGTTCAGCCTGACATCCACAGGAACATAGAAAAGTACAGATAAACACCCAACGCCAAAACCAGACTACCCTGGCAGATCCATTGTTTCTGCCTGCTCTTGCCCCATTGAATTCATCTCCACGTATCTTGATTCTATTTACCCCCCCCAATCTTCAACCCCTTCCAGCCTACCTCCGAGACCTCACATACCCTTCATAGTCATGGGCTATGTTTGCCTTTTTTTTTTTAATTATGTCGGACGGTCCTGTTCCAGGGATGCACTGATCCTATCCCCCAACTCTTTCTCTGCTGCATTGATGACTGCATCGGGGGGCCTTTCTGCACCCGTGCAGAACTCGTAGATTTCATTAACTTCACTAACTTCCACCCTGCCCAGGTTCACCTGGATTATCTCTGACACCTCTCTCCCCATTCTTGATCTCTCTCTCTCCATCACAGAAGACAGACTATCGACTGTCGTCTACTACAAACCTACCGGCTCCCACAGTTGTCTGGACTACAATGCCTCTTGCAAGTAAGCTATCCCCTACTTTCAATTCCTCTGTCTCCGCCACATCTGCTCCCTAGGTAAGTTTTTCTATACAAAGACAATCCCCGATGTATTCATTCTTTAGTGAACGAGGGTCGACTGGCTCTCACTCCCTTTCTCCCTCTCCCCAGACACAACAAGGACAGGACCAAAGACCCTGGTCCTTGCCTTTCACCAGCCTCTGCATCCTACAGATTGTGCTCCAACATTTCAGTCACCTCCAATGTGATCACACCACTAATCACAACTTCCCATCTCAACCTCCTTCCACCTTCCGCAGAGAGACCACTCCCTCTCTGCAACTCCTTGGTTCGCTCAACCCTTCCCACCCAAACCACCCCTTACCTAGGTTTCTTTCCCCTGAAATCGTAGGAGATGTAATGCCAGTCCTTATACCTCCCCCCTTGACTCCGACAGCCTTACAGGTGAGGCAGAGGCTCACATGCACCTCCTCTCACCTCATCTGCTGCATCCGATATTCCCTGATGTGAGGTCCTGTACAATGGTGAGACCAAATGTGGACTCTGCGACCGTTTTGATGAACTCCCCATCCTTCCAGTACTGGGCCACCAGAACTCCACCTTTGTCAAATTTGCCTTTGGAGGATTAACTGAAATCTTTTAAGTGGCAGCAGAATGTTCAAATTATTGATCTCTACCTAGAGGGCTACATCCAGTCATGGAAATACTCCCATCCTTTGCCATTGAAGTTTATTTTGTATGCAGCTTAATTGTACATTTCCTTCAAACCATTATAAACACTTTGGAACCTAATCAAATAATCTGCATATGGTTGATGTAGATTACTTAATAATTCTTGACTCGCGAATAACGTGTAATTTTACGATGTCACATAGGCACAAAACCATGAATGCATTTCATGATATCGGCTAATATAGTGTTTGCAAAGGAAATAGAAATCATGCTTTGAAAAATCTGGAATTGAGTCATTTAAGGTGATTTGAATGTTTAAATTAATGTTTCATTTTAAGTGAATTTATTTTGCTCCTGGTTGTTGTTTCTTGATCTTAAATTGTGAACGATCCACGTACAGGAACTTGGCAAACTTTGTGCTGCTCAATCATGGTACAATGTAGCTGAGCTAATGCCGAAGGGTATTTCAGGCAAAGAATAATGTTATACTTAAAATAAGATTAGATTGCGCCTTTCAAAAAATGTACAGAAATCTTTGGTTGTTGTGATATAATAACTGGACAGAGGTTAATTCGTCAGTAAATGCCTCATCTATGTTATTTATCTGACCTTTAAGTGATTCTAAGGAGTACTTAATCTTTTGTATATTACATCAGAAATGGCTTCCTTCCTTGCATGATATTGTGTTTTGAAATAGATGCTTTTAGTTTGTTAAACACAGCAAAATATCAGGCATAAACAACCCACATGGGACAGTATACCACTCTGCAAGCTTATTTACTGGAATATTCATACTATTATTGTGTACAAATGATACTTCTTGTTTTATATTACATACATTTGGTCTCATTTACCCATGACTGTGACAGTCTTTGGGCCCAGAGGGAGTGCATAATGTTTGAAATGGAGCTGAAGAATCATAGATTGTGGGTTCATTAACTGCACATTCGCAGCCTAATAACTTTGTGTTTGTTTTATTACGTCCCCTAGCTATGTGTGAAAGCACACTCCCATGACAAATGTGTTGAAATTAGCTGTAAAACAGTTCTTAGAGTACAGAATTGGTTCCCTTTAGTAGAAACTCTATTCTCTAAGGAACAAACATGCCCCTACGCCACAAACCATATCTATAGTATGCCAAAGATTTCAAAATTTAAGTTAACGCTTAATAACATTAGATTTTGAAGGACACCCCCAATGACTGGTAAAATTATTGCAAGATTTATATTTTCTGCACCTTGACTTTTAAGGATTTATATCAAACTATTCACAAATGAATAATTAATTAAAGTATTTCATACAGCATCCAAAATTTGAATCCTAGAACATAGAACAGTACAGCACAAGAACAGGCTCTTTGGCCCACAATGTCTGTGCCAAACATCACTTATATACCTACACGTAACCCTCAATTCCCTACATATCCATAAAACTATCCAAAAGTCCTTTAAATGCTACCAACATATCTGCCTCATCCATCACGCCCGGCAGCATGTTCCAGGCACTCACCACCCAATGTGTAACAAAAAAAAATTGCCTCGCACATCTCCTTTAAACTTTGCTCTTCTCACCTTAAAGCTATGCCTATAATATACTACCAAATGTAATTATATACTACCATTGTAGTAGAACCCACTATAAATAGAGAAGGATGTCTTAAGCAAGGTCTCAACCCGAAACGTCACCTATTCCTTTTCTCCAGAAATACTGCATAGCCCGCTTAGTTACTCCATCTTTTTATGTCTATCTTAGGAAAGTGTAATTATCAGTGCACACCGTTGTTACTAATTTTGCATAAGATGTATTGCCTTTTTTCTGATTGAATGTGATTTCCCTAATCCTGATATAAATTGGACTCCCCCACTGTTCAGAATGCAGAGTACAGAATTGGTTCCCTTTAGTAGAAACTCTATTCTCTATGGAAAAAAAATGCCCCCCCCCCCCCCCCCTTATGTGGGGAACACTATCTCCATCTGAGATTTGCCAATTCAAATGAAGGAATATTACAGAAAAAGAGAACTGGCATATGCATGAATCTCTGTCTTGCAAATATGTCATCATGGGCCACCATTCTGATTACAAGAAAAATAATTTGTATTAACAATGTCACCTTTCATATCATCACAATGTCTTGGTGATTACCGGCCAATGTCACCGTTTAAAATATAGCCGCTTATATAAGTAATTGTTGTAATTGATATGCAGGAAAATGTCCAGAAATAAGATAAATGTCTGTCTAAATACTTTCTGACTTGTTGGGTGAAGGATACATGCATGAAGAACAGCTTGAGCACTCTGTGCTTCTTGTCAAATTGCAATGACTGCTTCTGGAGAGGCCTTGTATTTTTAAAAATTAATCGATGAAATGGTATTTCTGACTTTGCAGCATTTGTTCAGTACTGGACTGATACGTCAGCCTAGATTATATGCTTGAACCTTGTTTCTTGTTCAACCCAGGGGAGAACATGAATTGGAAGTTGTCTGCATAATATGATAAAGCAAGAAAGTAGTTTGTCAATGACAGTCCTCGGATGATTTAGTTCTGTTGCAGCCTAAATTTGGTTGTCATTGATCTTGGCTGCTTTCATTAACACTGTTTTGCTATTTCTTGGTTGAATTGCTAACTAAAGTATTTCTCAGTAATTGAGTTCTTTTCAGCGAGGAGGAAAATTGCTAACGGGACCAGTTCCATACCACACAGATCTTGCTGTCTTACAGTGCAACTTGCTGCAACTACAAACGTTGTGCAATCTGTTTTCCTACTTCAACTGATAGAGATATGGAGGAAAGCATCTGCATTATTGATAAAACAGCATGTCGGATGTGTGAACAAACCAGAAAAGCCTGTACTTTTAAAGTGCATCTTAAAATAGGCATAAAATTGAATCCTTTTTTATCCAATTAGGATAATTCCTTTTCATTGTTGGAGTATTGGGGTTGTATGCATTCTTAAACACCAATTCCAATTTATATCTCAAAAAATAGGTTTTCATAGACCAATCCATATGAAATATAATTTTGCAATAGAAATTTAAAAATAAATGTCCTTTTCCATAAACAAAATAGGTTGTCATGTTTGTTTGAATCCTTCATTTAGGAATTATATTTAAATGGAAATACAGGCTCGTTAGTCTTGGAGCTGTCTGGCAATAAATGTTAAAATAGAATACTGAGGCACTGGTTACCACAGGCCATTGCTCTTGTTGAAAAGCTAAAAATGGCAAATACTGAAATTCTGAAATATAAAGAGAAAAATGTTGGAGATGTTCAGTAGCCAGGTAGCATCTGTGCAGTGAAATGGAGAAGGCTCATTCACATGAAATATTCAGGACATTTCCCCATACATGCTGCTTGACAGTGGTACATCTATACACTAGACGTCCTTGTGATGTTGGATGATGGAGAGTACAGATTTCATGTTTCAGAGATCCTTGGCAAGCTGCTGCAGTGACGGTACAAAGGTGCTCAAGGCTATGAGTAAAACGACTGAGGCTAGAGTGCAAATCAAGTTAACCGTTTTAAATAAAAACATACTTCTGGAAACACTCACAGACAGCATCTGTAGAAAGAGAAACAACTCATATTTCAGATCGCATTCCCTTCATGAGAAACCAGTTATTTTTAAGTTTGAAGAATGGATAGGACAAAGGAATCTTGTTTTAGCCAGGGTTGCCATGGAAATGATCAGCAAATAAGTTAATAGTTAGAGAGAGTAGAGAGCGAGAGAGAATTGTGCTGCTTTCTGAAAAGGAGCACTCAGTCAGTTTTAACTGTAGTGCATGTAAGTGAAAATCCCATAACAAATGTAGTAGAGCTGGTACAACACAGCTCCTGCACTGGGTTCAGCCCTGACCTCTGGTGCTGTCCTAACATTCTCTCTGACATCATGACATCATGGATTTCTCAGAACGTAGAACAATGCAGTGCAAGGCCGACCCTTCAGCCCAATGCCCATAATAAACATGATGCCAAAGTACACTAATCTCCTCTGCATGTGATCCATGTGCATATCTAAAAGCCTCTTAAAATTATAATAATGTATCTGTCTCCACCACCACCCATAACTGCGTATTCCAGGTACCCACCACTGGGGGGGGGGTGGAATTGTGCCCCAGATGTCTCCTTTAAATTTTGCCCCTCTTACCTTAAAGCCACGTCCTCTGGTCTTTGAGATTTCCACCTTGGAAAAAGATTTACGATTATTTCCTCCCACGTATTTCCTAAATGTGCAGCTTGACAGGTTAATTCACCACTATTCCAAGTGTATAGATGAGTGGTGGAATCTGGAGGAGAATAAAGTGGTTAGAATAGCATTAGTAGTTATTTAAAACAAATATGTTTGTTGGTTGGCACAGACTCTGGGCTGTGGGGACCGTTTCTATGCTGTATCTCTCTATGACTACAACACTCTTTGGTCTCACATGAATAGTATTGCTCTTCGCCTCAAAGGTCTCTTTAAACCTTGATAGATGACCTTTCCGTTCAAGCTTCTATGGAAAGAGGTGAGGAGAAAAAAATACAATTGTAAAGTGAAAATATAGAAAATGTGATGACTGATAGTGGCTATCTATCCCTTGTGAAGATGCGAAACAAGAGAAGGTAATACATTAGAATTAAAACACAAAGTACTTGTGCTATAACACCAGGATAAGAGCTCAACCAAGAGAACCAAGCCTAAAGCCAAAGCACTATCGAAACTGATACTTATGCTAAGGACAATAACTAACTTCAAATGCAAAAAAATAGCTAATTACATGTTAACAAGCACATTAAAAAAAATGGTTGTGTAGTTGCAAGGGGTTATCAAGTGGGCACCTCCCTTCACTGGTGGTTCGTTATGTTAGGCCCACGACACCTCAGGAAGGCTCAACAGTTAGTTCTGGTGTCCCAGAATAACCCCCCTCAATACCTGCTCTTACCACATGCAACCAGTATTTACTAAATAAAGGAAACTACAGATGATTAATTCACTCTAACAAATGCTAAACACTTGCCTCCTATCTTCCAATTATCATAACCCATCATTAAACTCGTAACACAACAATATAAACTCTTTCTAAACTGCTTGTTTCTAACTTGGGTACTTTTAATGCAGAATTATACTAATGTGAAAATATTTTTGTGCATGTTCTTGATAACAAAAGAACATAACAGATACCAGAATGTTTTGTTTTGTAAACTATTAGCACAAAGTCACCTGAGAAATTGATGCTCTCAGACGTGGGTAATAGCAACATCACATCGTTTTCTTGATTGAATTTTATTTTCCTGATTATGGAATTTTGCAATTTCAAGATAATAAGTCTCCCTCTCACATATCAAAAACTTTTAAATATAAGCTTAATTAAGTTGGATTTCTACTTGTTATTGCACATTGTCACATTAGTGCCTGCCAGCACTATAATAAGGGAGAAAGATTGTGTTTCCAACAAAGAAGCAAGTCACTGAATGGAACAGACAAACTTTTCAGAGGGGAGGAATATAATTATCCTCTACATTTTCGATACTGCCAGATACAACCAGTTCATGTAAAAAACGTTCACATACATAACTATAAAAGGTACTAAATCTCCAAAGTTTAAAGTAATTTTATAAATCTCAAACGTAAAGTAATTTTTGACAATGTATTTTGGTGCAATTTTGCAAGATGCACTGGTTCCATGTATGTACTCATACTGTTAACAATTAAACACTGTAGTAGTGGGCTCCATTGTCCAGCTGGTCATAGTGCGAACTCCATCATCAAGTTCACTGTTGTGGGACGTATCACTGATGGGAATGAGTCAGAGTATAGGAGAGAGATCGAGCGACTGTCCAAATGGTGCCAGCACAATAACCTGTCTCTCAACACCAGCAAAACCAAGGAACTGATTGTGGACTTTGGAAGGAGTAGGATGGGGACCCACAGTCCCGTTTATATCAACGGGTCGATGGTTGAAAGGGTCAAGAGCTTCAAATTCCTGGGCCCCTCACCTTTGCATTTGCCAGGGAATCGGATCTGTGGCCTGCCCACCAGTAGCACCAGCTCACGTTTATTTCGGAGTTCACCACCGACATCCGACACATCTCCGGTAAATGTAACCTGGTTGCAGACGCATTGTCCTGCCCGGCCATCGCTGCTGTTCACGATGTGGCCCTCCGGAGTAAACTACTCTGCCTTGGCTGTGGCGCAGCTGGTGAACGAGGAGATGCCGGCATATCGTAACCCGATCTTGGGTTTGGTGCTCGGGGACATGCCGTTGGGTCCGTCGGGCGGTATCTTGCTGTGCGTCGTGTCCTATTGTTCCGGAGGCCTGGCGCAGTCGCATTTTTGGCGTCACCAATGGGTTGCCTCACCTGTCTATTCGGGCCACGGTGGCGATGGTGGCCGCGAGATTCATGTGGCACGGGCTGCTGTAGCAAGTCTGTCACTGGGCCCGGGCATACATTCCGTGCCAAACTTCAAAGGTGCATCAGCACGTCCAGGCGCCCGTTCAGGTGTTCGCAGTGCCTCGCCGGCGCTTCGCCTACATGCACGTGGACATCATGGGGCCGCTGCCTCCGTCCCGGGGTGTTTCGCACCTGCTGACGGTGGTGGACCATTTTACACGGTGGCCAGAGGCCATACCGCTCATGGACACGTCTGCCCAGTCGTGCGCTCGTGCCCTTGTGGCCAATTGGATTGCCCGCTTTGGGGTGCCGCTGGACATCACTTCCGACCAAAGTGCCCAGTTCACATACGAACTGTGGTCCGCAATGGCCCGCCTGCTGGTGGCTCAGCTCCACCATTCGACAGCATACCATCCCCAGTCGAATGGATTGGTGGAGCGGTCCCACCGCCATCTCAAGGGCGCCTTGAAGGCTTGCCCTACGGGTCCGGACTGGATGGACGAGTTGCCGTGGGTCCTGCTAAGGATTCGTACCGCCCCGAAGGAGGATTTGTCATCATCCTCGGCGGAGTTGGTTTATGGCACTCCGCTCGCCTTTCCCGGGGAATTTATCCCGGCTGCTATAGGGTCCCGGGAGTCGCCGTCATCTGTGTTAGTGCGCTTGCGGGAGAGGGTCGGCGTCCTGTCTCCCGTCCCGATGTCTCGTTATGGGGTGGCTCCATTCCATGTGCCACCTGCGCTCGCAGACAGTTCTTGCGTCATTCTGCGGCGCAATGCCCACAGGTCTCCCTTGCGGCGCCCACATGAGGGTCCATTTCGGTTGCTGCGGCACGGGCTTACTAAGCGCAAAGGGGCTGGCAGGCCAAGGAAGACCTCCACAGCTGATGACAGAGAATTCTCTCTACAATAAAGAAAAATCCCCAAACACCTGGCCGGCAGATCAGAAACACTCTTCAGGTGTGGATTTGTCAACGGTCACTGTCCGCAGAAGACTTCATGAACAGAAATACAGAGGCTACACTGCAAGATGCAAAACACTGGTTAGCTGGAAAAAATAGGATGCCATGTTACAGTTTGCCAAGAAGTACTTAAAAGAGCAACCACAGTTCTGGAAAAAGGTCTGTGGACAGATGAGACGAAGATTAACTTATCAAAGTGATGGCAAGAGCAAAGTATGGAGGAGAGAAGGAACTGCCCAAGATCCAAAGCATACTATGAAACACGGTGGTGGGGGTGTTATGGCCTGGGCATGTATGGCTGCTGTACGTACTGGCTCACTTATCTTCATTGATGATACAACTGCTGATTGTAGTAGCATAATGATTTCTGATGTGTATAGACACATCCTATCTGCTCAAGTTCAAACAAATGCCTCAAAACTCATTGGCCGGCGGTTCATTCTACAGCAAGACAATAATCCCAAACATATTGCTAAAGCAACAAAGGAGTTTTTCAAAGCTAAAAGATGAATAATTCTTGAGTGGCCAAGTCAATCACCCGATCTGAACCCAATTGAGCATGCCTTTTAGATACTGAAGAGAAAACTGAAGGGGACTAGCCCCCAAAACAAGCATAGGCTAAAGATGGCTGCAATACAGGCCTGGCAGAGCATCACCAGAGAAGACACCCAGCAACTGGTGATGTGCATGAATCGCAGACTTCAAGCAGTCATTGCATGCAAAGGATACACAACAATCTACTAAACATGACTACTTTCATTTACATGACATTGCTGTGTCCCAAACATTATGGTGCCCTGAAATGGGGGTGCTATGTATAAACACTGCTGTAATGTCTAAATGGTGAAACCAAACTATAAAAATGGTCTTTATTAAATTCTGACAACGTGCACATGTGAACCACATGTGATTTTTTTCTATTACAAATCTCAAATTGTGGAATACAGAGGCAAATAAATAAATGATGTGTCTTTGTCCCAAACATTATGGAGAGCACTATAGCTGCACTGATAATGAAAGCTGAACATCATATTCTGGACATTATAAGGTTCTGTAAATGCCTGACTGATTTGATTATCAGAAATTTGGATTAAATCTACTGTGATAGGTGAAATAAATAGTGATTTAGGCATTTAGAATTATAATGTTTATTATGAAGTTATTTCATTGAGGGTTATGAATTTTAAAAAATGATTTTGAATTAAAAAGTTGGTACTTTGGAATATAATTTATAAATGCAAGTCGATTAGCTCTGGTTTTGCGCAATATAATTCACAGATATTGTATCCTGCTTCTTGAATCAATCAAATGACATTTTTATTGGTCACTTGTACAGTGGTTTTAGCAGTTTTTTATGTTTGAATCGTGATATTTCTTGTAATGGGTTCTGCAGTGTATTTCATTTTATATTTCCTTTTTAAACGCATTGAATTTGGAAAGATATTCAGGTTTCAAATAAAACTAAGTAAAAGATAATCCGCCATGAACCTGATGAACCATATGTCTTCCTGTGTAATAGTGTTTCCAAGTATCTTTAGCAGTTGTTGTTTGGTAGTATTGGGGACTTGCTCCACCTCTGAGAGTGCTTGGGATTGGGTTGTAGGGTGCAAATAGCAAGAAGTTGGAAGAGTGCGAGTAAGAAGGCCAGGGTATTATATCTCTATGGATTTGCTAATAGTATGTTAAACGTCTGAAATCTGTCAAGCATTCATATTCACCCATAACCCACCCATTTCTGGTCTCATGGTGGAGAAAAATAAACAAATTTAGTTTACAGATGCTGTAATTTCTTCATTATCCTCTGCCACAGTTGAGTTCCGGCAGCTGCCTCCACCTTCACCCTCCCCAACTCCCACCTGGCTCCATTTGCATTTTGGTTTTCCCTCTTCTGTCTGCCTCCAAGCATCAAATACCTGCCTCTGCCTCCAAGTCAATCCCCTCCCTTCCCTGACCTGGCTCCACCTGCCCCGCATTTTTTCACCCCTCAGTCCACCAATCTCATTGCTTCTGTCTCACTGCGCCCTCTTTCTTCTTTGTACTTATCTTCCCCCTCCACTGTCAGTCCTGATGCAGGGTTTTTACCTGAAACATTGACAGATGATGCTCAATATGCCGAGTTCCTCCTGCAGATCGTCGTTTTCACAGTTATGTTGTGCTTTGAGAATGGCAGGGAACATGGGTGAAAACCAAAATGATCAAGTACTCTGAACCTCATCACTGAGGATAGGGATGCTTGTAAAGCATCAATTTCACATTAGTCATTCAACTGACCATCGCCACCATAACTGAGAATAGCTTTTTTAATAATCTGGAATTAATTGCTCACATTCTGTTAAATTGATGCATTTTGGCCAACTTCTGCACTAATTGTTCAGTAAAACACCAAAAAACACACATTTGAAATCTAAATAATTGTATCTTTTTGAATTGCGTTATATGTAATGTTTGCATAATTTTGTGAGCCTTGACCCATTATTCATAATGGAGCCACTGCATGGACTGCATGTATGGCATCATTAAAACACAGCCCTGAAAATAATTTGTAGTTAAAAACGTGCAGATATCTAGGGAATTAACCGGGGGGTTAAATCAATGTAAATTCTTGTCATATGGTATAAATACTTCTAAGGATGCAAAAATCACTAAATATTCAATTTTCTCATGAAACAATTTGCACCTTTTTTCCCTATTGTAATTTCTGAATCTTTTGGCATCCCTCCTTGTGTTAAATACCATCTCATATACATCTAGCACTTTTATTACAGTATAACACTGAATTACAGATCTTTTACACTTCTCAAAGATTTCCCTTAACTAAAGCTACCAATGGTTTATTAACCTTTCAGCGGAAAGATCTGAAGTATTCTTTGTCGATATTTTTGTCGAAGTTTTGATGAGAATATAGTAGATGGATAGAATTTTCAATAACCTCATTTACACCTCAGCAGTGATTTAAAAAAAAACATATGTTCTGATGAATGTCTTATTTAAAGCTGTCCCTCATTATATTCATTCAAATGTTCAAGCTGGGGGTTTACAGCAAAATGAAATGTATCTTCCCTGCTTAAATTTATTTCTTTATGAATATATTACATTGATAGGTAACTGAACTGAATTGTTAATAACATGTCCACTTCTTTTCTATCAGTTGTTCATTTGGCTGAACAATGTTTTTTTATTTGCTTACATGTAATGTGTTCCTGCATAATTTTGTCAGCCTTGACCCATTGTTCATAATGGAACCACTGTATGAACTGCATGTATGGCATCATTTAAACACAGCCTTGAAAATAATTTGTAGTTAAGTGTGCAGATATCTATGGAATTAACCGGGGGTTAAATCAATGTAAATTCTTGCCATGTATTGCAACTTCAGAAGAAAAGATTTTCATGAAGGAAAAAAGAAATGAGATGTTTCAAAGGGCATAGATTTTCAAGTGAGTAGACACACAAACAGAATTCCAGATACCATCTGCTCTGTTTTGAAAATATTTGATTTCCCCTCCAGTCTGCTTGAGCCTTGATTCAGTTTGTTAAATATAACGCAAAAGAAGACTACTGATTCTCTGTGTGTGTGTGTGTGTGTGTGTGTGTGTGTGTGATTGTACACATTTTCACTTAATCATATCATGAAGCATATATATTTATATGACTGGAGCCCATGTGGATCAGCCATGACATTTGACTCACCTCAGCTGGAAGTAGGTTAAATATGCACAATAATGACAATAATAAGAATAGGTCCTATTTGTTTCCAAACTTTCAGTGGGTGCAATTGACAGCCTTGGGCAAAATTCTAGTTCACATGATTCACTCAAAGCAATACTTAAATAATTTAGTTGTGAAGAATCACCAAACTTCTCTGAACATTGAACCTATCCAAGGTGGACACAAAATGCTGGAGTAACTCAGCGATTGAGGCAGCATCTCTGGAGAGAAGGAACCTATCCATACATATGGGTCTTCATGTTTGGGATGGAGAGTCGATGGGGCAAGAAGGGAATTGACATCAAGCAATTGTTGATTAAAAATCCAAAATAATATGCGGCTTTATCCAATTAATGTTTTTTTAATACCTTTTTAATGTATGAATCATGCTAATGGATTATGATAGATTCCATGAATTTTATTTTACCATTAAGTTGCAAGGAATTTGGATATTAAATCAGGCAGTAATTACAATATGGGTCTCTGTTGTAGTTTCTTTTGGCCCCTTTGAACCCATGGTAAGGAATTGTTTAATTAAATTTACACTGCTAATTTTTCTCTCGCAGCACAAAGTCACTTTGCAATATCTGCTCCTTAACATTTCTGTTTTGTTATGCTGTGCGGTCCAATATATTCCACTTTTCTAACTGCCAAACATTTGTTTGAATGGGATCACAAACCTTGATTAAAAAAACAATTGATTTATTTACTTTTCTTTATCCTTGTTTTTAATTTCTAATACTTCTTAAATTTCTGTAATTATTTCAACCTATTTGAACTGTTGATATTCAATAACATTTCAAAGGCCATCGGCTGTGTAATGGAGACCAAAACAGTCTGGCAATGGGGCCAAGGGAACTGCCACTTAAGGTCTGGTTGCCACTTGTGGGCTTCTCTAGCAAATTAGATAGCCATGCAGCCAGACTTCCTGCAATTCTACAAACAATGCTCCAAGGAGTACATGCTGAATCAAGCTTAAACTGACCGATTCAAATAACATTGTTCAATGCATTGCATACCTTTTACATCATTACTTTTATGGACGTAAAATAACTGAAAGCACTAACCGACAGAATATGGCGTGAACTAATTTTAGTTTGAGGTACTTAATTCTCTTGTCTGATAGAAAACCTGTTGAATTGACCTGGATTTTAAAATGGTGAATTGTAGTTTTAACTGGAAATCTGGAATTTGCAATCGTCAAAGAGTAATGCAGTGTGGAAACAGGCCTTTCGCCCTAATTTGCCCACACTGGCCAACAATGTCCCAGCTACACTAGTCCAACTTGCCTGCGCTTGGTCCATATCCATGTCCCTCCAAACCTGTCCTATCCATGTACCTGTCTAACTGTTTCTTAAACAATGGGATAGTCTTGAACCTATGTCCTCTGGTCCTCGATTCCCCTACTCTGGGCAAGAGACTCTGTGCACTTACCCGATCCATTCCTCTCATGATTTTGTACACCTCTGCAAAATCACCCCTCATCCTCCATGGAATAGAGCCTCAGCCAACTCAGCCTCTCCCTATAGCACACACCCTCTAGTCCTGGCAACATCCTCGTAAATCTTTTCTGAACCCTTTCAAGTTTGTCAATATATTTCCTATAACATGGTACCCAGAACTGAACACAATATTCTAAATACGGTCTCACCAATGTCTTATACAACTGTAACATAACGTCCCAACTTCTATACTCAATACTCTGACTGATGAAGGCCAAAGTGCCAAAAGCCTTTTTGACCACCTATCCACCTGCGACTCGACCTTCAAGGAATCATGCACCTGTACTCCTAGATCCCTCTGCTCTACAACTACCCAGAGGCCTACCATTTACTGTGTAGGTCCTGCCCTTGTTCGACATCCCAAAATGCAACACCTCACACTTCTCTGTATTAAATTCCATCAACCATTCCTCCGCCCACTTGGACAATCGATCCAGGTCCTGCTGCAATCTTTCACAACCTTCACTATCTGCAAAACCACTCACTTTTTGTATCATCAACAAACTTACTAATCTTGCCCTGTATGTTCTCATCCAAATCATTGATGTAGATGACAAACAATAACGGGCCCAGCACCGAACCTTGAGGCACACCACTAGTCACAGGCCTCCAGTCCGAGAATCAACCTTCCACCATCACCCAATTTGCTATGCATTCGGCTATCTCTCCTTGGATCCCGTGCAATCTAACGTTCCAGAGCAGCCTACCATGCGGAATCTTGTTGAATGCCTTATTGAAATCCATGTACACAACATCTACATCTCTGCCCTCATCGACCTTTTTTGGTCACGTCTTCAAAAAAATAAATCAGATTTGTTAGACACGACGTCCCACGTAGGTATATTATTGCTCTTCCAGGTGTTACACTGCTTGCAGGCATATGCATGCCAACCAAGGCAATTCACTTGTATTTCTGTGAACTTCAGCTATCTGTGAGCTAACTCTACTGTAAAGCATCCTCTAAATCTTGCACTTTGTTGCATGTTCTAAGTGGTGTTCTAATTTCCTAACCTATAATTAGTGCTTAACAAACCAACTACATAAGTGTATTTGCTTTTAATTTCCCCTCGGCTCCAAATGACGAATTTTAATGTAACTTTGTTTTTGAGTTTTTGTTTTTAGTAATCATAGGGATATATTCACTTTTTTAAATTTAAGGCTCAGTGTTGTTTAAAAAGTCAGTCATTGTGCTGCTTCCTGATTATGTTATTGATGAGTGTTGTTTGCTGAGAATAGCTGTTCAGGCAGCTCTAACATCTC